>NW_017537212.1:1102638-1284981 GCF_001853355.1 Bactrocera latifrons | reverse complement strand
TAAAAAATAAATAAAAAATAAATAAAAAATACCGCAAGACTTTTTTGACAACCAATCTCAATTAGTATTATCAGAGTATTACCTATGTTGTCACGAACAAATTATCGTCGCAAAAATTTAGCTTTCGTGACTGGCAACCCCAATGGAAATTGTTTTGTGCTTAATTATATAAATGCCAGCAATTTTATCATTGGCTGCCGAGATTCTTTTGACCATTATACGCGACTAATATCTTTCATGCACCTGATGCATTCATGATGTAATTGAGGTGGCGAAGCTTTTAGGTATTGAAAATATTAAAACTCAATAGTTTTTTAATATTTCATATTTTAGGCAGCTTTACTTATTAAATGTATATATACAATGTATTGCGTCTATTCACATATAAAATAAGAAAATGCTTTAGCTTATTAATTATGACAACTTTTTTCCGAAAAAAAAAAAAAAAAATCCTAAATTGTGAAATACAAAAACCACCTTAGAAGCTTTGTCATCGTCATTCGTCTGTAATTGATAACGCTAATGTTAAAGAAGTGTAAATTTAGTAAAAGTTTAGTTGCTGATAACGGTAACTAATGCGATGACAAATATTAGCAGTGTCTATGACAGCAGATTTGAAAATCCAACAACAAGACCTCTGATAGTATATTCGACCAACCTGTTGGGATTGACATTTCGTATATGGTTTCCAATTAAATACTTTTCAAAGCATAAACGAGAAAAAAATAAACGGAGATTTTTATTTTGTTGAGAGTTTTTGAGTTTATACATAGTATAATTAAAAATGACTGATAAAGCGAATATAAATTTAATACCCCTTCAATCATTGATTTTAGAATTATTTGTCAGCAGTTATGGTTTCAATTGATAACTGTGAATTACACTGTATTTTTTATTGCTTTTATTTTTGCAAATATCATTAAATTGTATTACGTTAATAATTTAAATTCTCAAAAAGTAAACAATTATTTAATCTTTTTATTTACACACTTGTGGTTTACCATTACTTGTTGCCCTTGTAGCAGTTACCGATAGCACATATCATTGTGCCTGTCTCATATTTCGAGTATTAAAAATAGATTTATAGATTAGTGCCGAAACCTTTGAAAATTATAAAAAAGAAAGAAATGCGTGCTTGGTTGCATTGGAAGAGAAAAAAGTTTATCTCGTTTTCCGGCAAAATAAAGAGTCCTAAAAAAAAAGTTACTCTTGGATTGTTTCTATAGCTCCTCCCTATTTTGTGGTTTAATGCATCTCAGCTTTTCCTTTGCAATCTTCCATAAGTTTTTATATAATTTAAATCCGAAGACTGCGCCGGCCAAGTCATAAAATCGGATCCTTGATTCTGTAGCCAGGTCTTTACCAACCGGGGTATGCTTCGGGTCAATCTCATGCTGGAATTGTCAAATTAAAGTCATGTTTCATTCAGCATAAGGAAGGCCTTGTAGAAAACAAGGCGACGGGCAACAATTTTCGCGGAAATTTCCCAATTCTCTTAGGAGGTAGTTACAGAGGACTTCAGAGGATCGCGTTTTAATAAAATCTCTGTGCAGTTGTTATCTTGCTTGTTTGTGTGATCTTATAAGTTTCAATCAATGTATATCCGTTATTTTGTACATTTTTTATGAGTTCGCTCTGCTGCTGAACACTGCGATGAAGAGGAAAAACGTAACGAAACGTGGTTCTAAATACCAACACGGTCACTAGATGGGTAAAGCAACTCCTGAACTAATAATAAGTATGGGAGTCAAAAGCCATATTTCAATTGATTCATAATATTCGTAAATAATATCTATTATCTATACATATATATATAAAAGTAAAAGGTAAACTGAATGGCTGCAACATCTTCACATCAAGCGTTAGCCTTTCAGTTTATTCATGGTTAAGGCCATTATATTGAATGGTTGAGAAAACAAGTTACGTACAATATATTCGACGTTGACTAATACTTAACTATCGCTTGCGAAAAGTAAACGGTAACTTGTGAAGCACTTATGAAACTCAAGTCAAAGTATTTGTACTTTTAGATTTATGAATAAAAAAAGACAAGTGAGGTTTACAGTGTGAAGACCAAGGCTGGATTAAGAAACTACTTGTTAAAAGCAAATTTTAACATTTTTGGTCTTCAAATACTGTTACTCTTGTATTCGTGACGTCAAAGGTTGTCATAAACGGGGAGACCGTCAATCTGAAAATTAAGTACTCTTGATGATTTTCAATGCTTGTATATATAATTATGTTTTTTTCTTACTTTGGATTTTTATTAACTTTATTTTTTATTTCGATTAACTTCCTCAACTCCACTCGTTTAAGCTTAGATCATGATGCTGAGCAAGTTCACTCACTGTGACTTCGTGTTTTTTTTTTTGTTTTATTGTCAGCGAAAAGTATGAAAAGAAACAACAAATTTGACAATACATAATTCAAGATAAATTTGGTAAGCGTAGCTTTAATAGCGTCATTGAGTTGGCTAATGACCTTGAATTCTCGATTTTATTTTTATTCACGTGATTTGAATTAAATTCGCTTTGTAAAAACGATCGAAACTACAACAAAAACCACAGTACAAAGCACTTGTTACTCTTAAAGTGCTCATTGGCAATGAGTATGGCAAGATTCGCGGTAATTGCGATTGCTGCTTCGAGCGTCAATACTAATCTTGCCGATTTGTCTGCCTGTCTGTTTGTCTGTCCATCTTTCTGTTGTTTCTATTTTGATGTTAAGCCGATACACGTCATAAGTCAAACGTCAAAATGACAGCGCAGAAGCGGTCGAGAATAGGGGTGCAGATGCGGATGTTGCGTATGTTGGCGTTAAGGTGAACAAAATCCGCCACTCGAGTGACCTACGCGTGTATGTATGAGTGTGGTGGTTTAATTATGCAAAATAGTTATTTTAACTATGTGAAGCGTAGCTAATGTAATATTCAGTTCGGTCTTTTTTATATTTTTTTGTTTGTTTATTTTTAAATGTTTTGCTTGTTTCATCTATGGTTCGCCGTTAGAGTGTTCCCTAGATCGATCTCGCACTCGCTTCATTTCGCGCTTGGCCTGCAATTCGTATCTTGTCGTCGCGCCGAGCAGTTCGTTTTAGTCTATTGTCCGTGTGTGTGTGTGATAAATTCGATTTGAAACTATGTGACCTGTAAGCCTCAATTTTCTGACTAAAAACTTCGTGATTTTTCAGTGAAATTATCATCCAAGCCAAGGCTGCAATCTCTGAAGAAAATTGTTAAGATCGGACAACTCTACATGAACGATCAAAATCAGGATACGGATCTTCAGAAAAGCTAAAGATCTGTGGAAGGAAATCGATGTTTGGTAAAGAGCTTTTCTCCATGTTTCGTCTACTAATTCAGCTTTTGCCCCATATCTGCTAGCAGTGGGAATGTATACATACATATGTATTTACAAATATACCATCGCAGTAAAAACAATTTGTACTTTTTGTTAGCTTATAATGACTGCAATTGTAAATTTATGTTCAATCGGATTTTTTCACCTTGCTTCCGTTATGTTTTATATTGCATAAAATTACAGTTTGCACATACTCAGGCATTCTAGCATATCTATACTGCACGACAGCCGCTTGCTGCTGCAAATACTTGCTACCTCTTGAATAAAAACAATAATAACAATGTTAAAGCACTGACCGAACCGTTTGCAGTTTGGCCCAATCTGTGCTCCACCAACCTGGGCTACATGGTGGGGCAACAAAGTCGCAAGCCAAGAAGTCAGCACAATATGCTGAACAGAAAACAATCTACTTACGCATTTAACTGCATAATTGCATAATTACGCACACAAACACAAGCAAGCTCACATACATTTCGACTCAAAAGCATGCGCTGCGATTGCTACACGCCTTCCGCCTCTTGCGACGTTACCACGCTGTGCCGTTGCTCTTCCATGCATTACTTATACGCATTGGCGGTCCCAGATGAAACTTTTCCCTGAATGCCACAGAAATGCGCTGATAAGCACTCAAACACACACATACACCTACATATGTAGATGTAAACATATTGGCGAAGGCTGACTGGCTGCCAGCAGCTTCTTGGCGCTTCTACTAAGTTCAGTAGGCGCGTGGCAGAGTTATGAACTCATTGTGTGTTATCTTGGCAGCAGCTGCCGTTGCCATCATACACCACTGCCACATTTGTTTGTTTGGTTGTGTATGCGCCCTCATTCGGGCACTGCATTCCCCAGCGATATATGGCGTCATTCCAGCCTACAAAACATACAACAACATAATACCACCGTTACTTCCCGCCAGAGTTGCTCCATCCTCCATTCACTGAAGGCATACGACGCGGCTTGAAGGCGCGACTGAAATTATGTAATATTGGCACACGTCTTGTCACAGCGATTGCGCCCATAGCATGAGCTCGCACCGCTCTCTCCTTTGGGGCCACAAGTGCTTCAACATTTATGGGTTGTGTGGCTATGTGAGCGTGAGCTGTTGCGACTTGAATCGTCTGCTGCTACTGCGATATATTCGAGTTCATGGGCACAAAGCTGATATGCCGCTTCAGCGATAGCAACAACAAAAACGGTGGCAATATGTGCGATTGTTTACATTTTATTTCTTTCATGCTCGCATGTGAGTTGTGTTGGCTCCTTAATTGGGCCTGCTTACTATTTCGTATCGGAGCTTTGCGTAGTTTGAGTCGTTTTCTCTCGTCCTGTCTGTCTGTCTGTCAGGATGGTTGGCTGTTTAGCTGCCTTCCTTGCTGGATGCTGGATGCTGGCATTGTTATTACTTACTTTCGGTTTGGCAACTTCGTTCTTGTAATTTTTGGTAACTATTCGCAGTTATGCCCAAATTTTATTTTATTTTTTCCCAGTGCAGGGAAAATTGTCAGATGTCAATAAGAATTGTGTGCCAGCAACGGAACTTCAATAAGTCTGTACGCGAAAATGCAACCGTGTGTGTGTAGAAGAAATGGTGAGACCATAAGCAAGCAGTTCGGTTCATACAAACAAACAGAAGAGTGGTGCCGTTCTGATTTTGTGAGCGATGACAGCGACTGATGGGCTGTGGTATAATTTTTTTGTCCCTCAACCTTAACCCACTTATGTCCATCGCGTTCGTTGTATTTAGTGACATTGAGTGCATTTGCGGCTGCAGTTTTTATTGACAAATTGACAAATAAACTGGCAGTAGCCCCGTTAATTGTGACAAGAACAGCGACCGCAGAGAGTTGATTTCAGGTAAAGAGAAAAATGTGTGACTACATAGCAAGCGAGTTAAATTTGCGCGCACATTTCCACAGTTCTTCATGTGTAATAATGCCGAAATTAGTGAGGTGTAATCCAGCTCTATACCTCTCTTTCAGTCACCATTTAACCCACTCTCTATTGCTCTTTCGCCCCGGCTCCGAGCAAAGGGCCAATACAGGCAATTGTGGTCAGATTCAGTCTCATTATCCAATGTTCAAAGCTCTAAAAAGCTATAGAACAATTTATTCCGCCCCGCAAACTCTCGCCTCTCCGGCGCTTCAACTCAATTAAAGCACTTTGCACCGGGTTTGACATGTAACTGCCGTCAAATTTAGTGTACCCATCTGTACATACGGTGTTGTGCCTGTGCTGGAGTGTGTGTGAGCTAATGGCACGGCAACGCGAGTGAACTTCGTCATAGCGAATTATTCCGCAAACATTTAGAGACAAATGCATTAGCGGATTACTCGACGTGGCACTCATTTTCAGCCACCCAGGCAATGCTGCTTGTGAACGAGGCCCAAATCATTAATTACAACAGCTGAGTGCATGTGGCCTGTGTGGCCAGCAAGAAACAAGCATGTGGCGGAAGTTGACTGTTGCCGAGACGCAGATTGCAGAGGTGTACGGTGTCCGGAAGTGCTGTTGTGTTCACGCAACATTTTCCTCATTGGTATTGCAAACATACAAAACAACAGTAACAATAACAATAGCAAAAATCTCTTCAACAGTGTGGGCAGCAGTAATTTGCTGTTTTATTGTGACATTTCACATTTCGCTAGCCGCATGCCAACTTCCCCGTGTGTTGCGTGTATATGTGTTGACAGATAAGAGAGTGTCCTGCTGTATATTTTTACAGTCCGCGCTGTACTTGCGGATCATTTTCCACGCCTACAGGCGACGCAGTGGCTGATAGATAGATGAGTACAGTGTTTTATTCTTTGAAACAGATTAAATAAAGCTCTGATTATCAGAAACCGTATTGCATTAATATGTAAAGAATCCGAATCCGAATTCGAGTAGAACTTTTGCTTCGATAAACCTAATAATTTTAAACATGATCTAAAATATAAAGATCTGGCTTTGGCGGATCCCGCGCCCCCTAGTCTCCTTTGGTGTACCACGGCGAAATAGGTTAGTACGGTCAAAGAACTCGGGAGTTATTTCTCTGGCTCATGTATCTTTAGGAAATTCATTTTTAATTTCTCATACCGAAAGCGTGATATGCATCAAAAACTTGTTCAATAGTTTCGACATCTTCCGGAATTCAAATGTAGGATAAAAGTTCGAAACTATGTATATACATAGGTGTAGCTCTTATAATGGCCACCGGTTTCATATAATTCTAATGGTTAAGTCTCACATCTCCGGAGACTCAATAGCATGTTCGCCAGTTTCACAGCTAGCACTCTTGCCCCGTCAGGTAAAATCTTCGTGTAGGAGCAGTCTTGTGGCACTGTGCCGGTGCGTGCTCATCAATCTGCAAACATATTGTATATCATCCTATCAACTCAACCAAGCTCGGCGGCTAATGGCTCAAATTGCCTCTGGCTTGTGTGAAAATGCGTCATTTGGTTGCTGGCGTTCTGCTGATTCGCTTTTTCCACTTTTCTGTTGTTCGCTCGGGTGCTAACGTCGTTCGCGGTATATTGGCTACTGGCCATTGCCACACCCATGACAGCTTAATTGGACAGTTGGCTACTTTTGCGGTTTTTAACCCTTTAGGAGTAAATATGCTCGCACGAACGGTCAATTGCCGAACATTCGCGTTACACCACACATATACACATACATATAAAGGTAGTCTTATGTATTGCAGGGCTGCTCGGAGCATTAATAATGAGCTTATGAGGTGAGCGTCAGTGCCAGCCACAACTGCATAACTGTGTTCTTTATTGTGTGTCGTTGGCGAGTCCTTTTCTATGTTTGCTTTTTGCATCTGCTTTATTATTGTTGTTCGCTTCATTTCGCATACATTTATATTTGCTTTTGTGACCATTCCGCGCCAACAAAGAGCATTCTGACAAAGACAACAACAAAAATGCCAAGTTTGTTGTTGCCGAGCCAAACTGTGTGTCGCTCGTAATTGGCTTCATATTAATTTCCTCACGCTGATTTAACATCGAAAGGCTTCCGGTTGCATAATAATTACGAGTAATTTATTCATTAACAGTAAAATTCAATTATGTTATGAACTTCAAATTCCAGTCCAGAACTAAGAATCCTTTTTGAAATCTTTCAAATCTCAATTATATTTTATATGAAGGTTTTGTGCATGTCTGCTTGTGTGCATATCTTCGTCGCCCAATCATTCTCTAATAAAATAGTAAACACTTGATTATATGAGAAATGTTTAGACTTTTATTCCAATTTCTACAAAGTTTTGCACGTCCTTCAACTTGATTTATTTGTTTCAGAAACAACTTTCGCACTGAAGCATCATCGATGCTATTAATACCTTGCCTGCTAGTTGGTCTGCATATTTATCTATTTTAATTTAAAATTTACCTTTTGCGAATTTAGAAATATTTGGTAAGAAATTACTCAAGTCAGCACTCACAGAAACTTAGTTTAGTGGTCTCCGCTTGACGCAATGCAAGGAAGGCGAGCGCAAAAAGCAATAAACGCAGCACAAAGTAAACAAAGTTCGGCCACAAATGCCAATTAAATTAATATTTGATTGCTCTTTAGTGCGCCTCAACGGAGGCGGTGGTAGGGGATAGCAAATGAAATAAGCAAAACTTCAAGTGAAACCAAAAGTTTATGTTGAAGCCGCAGAGCATTTATTTGAAGTGGAGGTAAATGTGCATGTTGACGGAAAAACTAAGGAACACTATAAAAAAAGTGTTTGGCAACACACTCGCAAAGGATTAAATGAAAGTATGTATACCTTGATCCAATACATCTGAGCTGTGGCCTTTAGTTCTACAAAGCTGTGGAGGGCCTTCGCCAAAGGCAAGTGAAAATATCCGTTGTCTGAAAATAAACACAACATATTGAAATATATTCATACATATCTATATGGGTATGTGCGTGTCTCACAAAATTTTGGCATATTTGTTGCTGTGGCGGAGACCACTTGTTTGTTAGGTGAAGTGGGAGTGAAATTCTCCTTTCCTCTTTTGCATTATGTTTTTCTTTTGCTCATACCAAATCTAATTGTACTTTCGAAACCTGTTGCTACAGAGTAGAATAGTTTTATGCATCGCCTAAAACTCAGTGAGATAGATATAGGGTTATATATATACATATAAATTATTCGGGTGACGAGAAAAGTTAAAATCCGGGTGACCTTCTGCCTGTCTGTCCAGCAAGCTGTAATTTAAGTAAAAATTGAGATATCTTGATGTTATTTAGTATGAGATTCCTTAGTAGAAAAAAAATTACAAGTTCGTAGATGGTCGTAATTGGACCATTGCCACGCTTACAAAACTCTATTAACCAAAAGCCTATAAAGTGCCATAACTAAGAACTAAATTAAGATTTGTATATTTTAATTTTGCGGGTATCGTAGTAGCAAGGGCACCCAGTGTTCAAAAAATAAAAATACCCTCACTCACTGCTGATATAACGGTACCATTACTACTAAAAGCGCAATAGATCAATAACTGAATCCGCCAGAGACATGAGCGGGCTTTATGGGAGCCGGAGTGGGAATTGGGTAATGGGCTTTGCACCGCCCACTTTTTGGTGAAATTCCATTTCTTCGGACCCGACCGACCGATTTCGACACAGTTTAGTACATTCTTCTCATATTCCTACGAAAATGGACGGAATCGGACAACAACCACGCCTACTTCCCATATAGTACAATTTTATCTTGATTTTTTTACATTCCAGTACGCAAATCAAGAAGCAATTATTATAACAGTATGAAATTTTGCATGAATAATGCCTTAGTGTATGCCCCGTCCATGGACAAAAATTTTTCAAATCCAACAAAGCTCTTCAAGACCCTAGGTTCTGAATATTAAGACTCCAATACTTATAGTTGATCGAAAATATAGGTCAATGTGTAAGTTATATAATTGAAATTCAGGGATAATCGTTCTGTGACAATGGTATGTCTGTATGCCAAAAATGGGTTGAATCGCACCAATACTTTCCTTAGCCCCCATGTACCTAATATAACGATTTTCGAATTTCCGGGTGACTTTGTACTGCATATATCGGCCCTTATGTGAGTTATGTCAATGAAAATGAAAGAGCGTGTTTCATAAATTTGATCGAAAACTTGACCCCCATATAACTCTCTAGTAGACGTATTACACTTTAAAGTATTCCCCTGATTTTGCATGTTGTAAGAGTATAAAATGTTCCTTTGAAAACGAACTTACGCTTCGTTACTTGTTTTCTTACTAAATTTTAGTTGCACTTGTGTTCTTATCTATTCTATTCTCTTATTTCCTTTCTTCGTACTTGATTACCATTTGGTTGTTACCGTAATTTTTGCTTTGTAATACTTATTTTAACGACAATTATTTTCTCTTATGGAGATATTTTCAGTTGTTCTAGGTCAGATTTAAATGGGGAATTTTTTTTGCCGAAGAGCTACATACATGGTGTAAGGATGGTTTAGAATACCTCTGACATAGCTCCATCTAGCGGATTCATGCCTTCTTTACACAAAATTTCGACAAGAGAGCAAACACCTAAAGTGTTGTGTCGCAATGGCGTATCATGCCTACATACATACATTACCTTAACAAAGAAATCCGCAAATACTTTAGGAATCGAAATGGCCGGGGTGTAAGTGTTCTACTTTACTCATGTATTGCACCAACATAAGCGAGTGCAGCAGACGAGAAAATATGCAGCAATATCACATGCGCAGCTCTACTGCATCATTCCAAGTGGAAATGTTCTAATGTACACCATATTGAAATAACGGTGCACATCTAGGTGATGATGAAAAGCGGAAGCGAGAAGCAGTATGAGGAGAGTGTTGAGAAAATTATCGTGAATTACCGTTTAGCAAAGCCTAGCTGTATTAGTGACTCAGTCTAGTGTAAGTGCGTGGGTCTACAGTAGTGAACACGCACGAACGCACAGACATTTATGTACTATATGCGAACAATATACATGTGTGCTTGTATGAATGAGTTCTTAGCGTTTATTTCTACATTTTTGCATAGCTTCGCGTTACCTACATACTTTCTTTTGCTCAATAGCTCGTTTCGAAGCAAAAATGCTTTTCATAAAGTGCAGTTATAGTCGAGCGTTTAATGCACTACATTTACTATTGCGACTGTTGTTGTTCTTGTGTTTATTTTTTTGCATTTATTTCTTATTATTTTATATGCATATGCGCCTCTGGATATTTCTATCAATTGTAAATGGGTTCAGGCAGCATCCTTGCTTTTATTGTTGCCGCAATAAAGAAAATATTTACGCAATTGCTGCAATATTTACTGTTAGAGCATTATTGCGCTGCGCCGTGGCTGCAAAGTCAAGTTGCCAATAAGCGCCGCCAAGGATCTTGCCATGCACCACAGCCATGTGGTGTTTGAATTGCACAAATGCACGCATACATGCTACATCTATGTGGATTGTCGGTAATTAGATCAAGGTGCTCACAACAGTGAAGCGGAGACTAGCTTAGATGTTAAGAGCGGTTGTCACTAGGTGAGAAAATGTGCATGATTGACTCCAACGCTCGAACCTCTGTTCTCAGCGGGGCTTAATTATTTAGAATTTTTTGATCCACGAGTGATCTACTCGTGAGAATGAGAATCTTGTAGATTAAATTTTTTCATTTTATTAATTTTTTTGTATAAAAATGTAGTTTATATTTGAAGACTTTATCGAAGTTCGTTTCCTGTAAACATTGCTAACTTTATGTATTTCTTTTATTTTTCAGGTAAAATTGTCATCGTTTTCAAAATATAAACAATTATTTAGGTAAATATATTGATCTAGGAATAGAAAACTAGCCATTCTTCTCTTTGAGTACAGCAAAATACATTTTCAGTAAATCGGTTGAAAAACAGGTGATCATGATACTTTGGAACGTCTACTCTACAAAACGCTAGACTTAATTTTATTAAGTTTTGCCGACAGCAGATCGGTCATAAAAACAATTTATTTTGATCCGATCATTAAATTGAACAGGTTTTTTTTTGGCTTGTCATTTCGTAATTCCCTGCCCAGGTGTATTTTAAAATCTGTCTTTCCAATTAATTCAGTTAAACTTACCAACTGTTAGTTAAATTATTAAAGGTATATATTTTCCTTACCAAATTTCGCTAAATGTCCCACTGTGCTTCAGAGCTTGGCATTTAAGCGCAAAAACAAGTGGCAAAGAATTTATGCAATTTCACTATTAAAAGAAGAGAATCGTGTTAAAAGAAGTAATAAAATTACATCAAACCCATACAGACGTAAATCGAAACGTAAATACTATGGGGAGCATGATTAAAACGTTAAAGGTATGGAAAATAATGTGAAATATAATGGAATGGAATAATTTCCATGTGACCTGCTCCACTTTTGCCGAGCCACAAACGCAGAATACATATCACGCACACACACACAAACTTCGTGTAAAAATTGCCGCGATTGTAAGCTGTTTGCACCAAGTGCACCTACACAGCCGGCAAAGCCACAGCAGCTACAACGACAAAAGTGCAAACACACAGCAAAACAATCGAACAAATATTTCATTGTGTGAAGAAAAACCAAAAAACAACAAGGCAAAATAAAATAAAGAAATAAATTGCTGCTTTGCATTTTTCTCGCTTGTTCGTGCATTTCTTTTAATTTTGATTGCTTTTGCTGCTACTTCTGTGGCTGGCTGGCACTGCAAACAAAGAAAAGATATGGAAAACACTATAATAAAAGCGAAAAATCATTGCAAAACGGAAAATGCAAATAGAGTAGTGCAGAAATGCCGATGAAGAGGCGCCAACCGTCGTTGAAGCGAGCGACATTCATACAGAAGAGATGAAATGGAGGTGAAAATGAGGAGCTGTTGCAAGGCGGCAAGAAAACGTGCGGCACGGCGTGCTGTCAATTGGAGCGAACTGTAGACACTACTGCGGCGGACGCTAACGGGTCGAGATTGCAGCCGCGCGACTGCTAACAGCTTTAAAGCGCCCTCAGTGCACGGGACGCGGGCGATGCCTGCGACAGACACAGACGAGGCGCCACCAACCACTTGATGTGTTGCACTCAATTTACTTGTTTATTCTATTTTTGTTTCGTTTGTGTGTTTGTGCTCAGAGTTTCCTATATTATTTGCCACGTTTGTCAAGCGAACCGCAGAACTTTAATGCTCAGCGAGCTTGCGGCACTTTGCCCAGTTCACACGTTTACAGATGTATGTGTTTCTATGTATATATATATATATATAACAAACAAATGAGAATATCCCTGCAGGGATCATTATACAATTAATCAAATGTGAACTACTTGCATATGGACCAGTTCAAAACTAGTTTTTGTACTATTTGCTGTATTGGAAAACAACTGAACTGACGATAAATTAACAAATCCTATCCCATCCCATCAAAGTCCCATTTTTTTTTATTTTTTATTATTGTTCCCTGCAGGGCGTGACTCTTAGTTTTTTTGTTGCAATCAGAATTGGAATTTCACTTGTGCACTGACACCGACTAGGACAAGTGGCTGTCACATGCGGTCGCCTCTTTCGGATATTGCTGTCGGGCTGTTTGTCTAACTGTTTGGCTGCTAGAGCGCCGACAGCGTTGTCATGGGGTCAATAAAGTCAAAATGAGGGCCAAGAAATGTGAAATGTGTCGACAAACGAAAATGTATAAAAAAAGCGAAACGAAACAAAGTAAAAAATTGCACTGCCAGCACACAGTTGTAATGGTTATGGAGCAGTAGGTATTGCGGCAGACAGCAGTGCAATGTTCCGTAAAATCCATGTCGTAGATGTGACGTATGCATATGATGTGCTTTTGTAGTTGTAATTGTATTTTGATTTGGGTTATATTTTTATTTTTAGAGTTAATGGGTCATGAAGCAGTTTGGAAGCAAAACCATTTTGATATTGGAACTTTACACACCTTCTAGAATCTTACCTAGTAGTAAGATAAGGGTCGCTTGAAGGTCCTGTGACTTTGCTGCCTACATAAACAAACCGATCAGCAAAATGTTTATTTCTGAGTTTAGGCTGCTGCTATTTCCATATTATTTTGATAACATTTCAAGCTAAAGTGCGCTAATCCGAACCATTATCAGAGTTGGTAAACTTTATTTGTCGGCTTTCATTATTATAGGGGTATCAGTCCTCAATAAGGGCAATGAATAAACACTATAAACAATACTAACTGAGTCAATTAAGAGGTTGTTTGAAACATCGTTTAAGGAAAATTGCTAACTGACTACGTCCACACATCATACCCCGATCGAGCGGCATTCGATATTTAGTTTTCGGTGTTGTTAAAACTTTCTGTTTTGTTAAAATACAACTTGCATAATCGTAAAATCACTTATGTTTAGGCTTGTCGATATCAAGCGAATGAAGTTTTAGGAGTTGGCTCATACTCGCTTATAAAGTCGACTAAGAAATCTGAAGAAAGAATGTATGTAAGTTCTTAGCCGCCGTTTTCGTTATGTCTGCCTATTGTTGCTTTCCCTATGTTGACATAAAAGTACCACACTCACTCTGGTGGATATGCAGTTCAAGTATTCTCTACAAAACATATAATGAGAATATTAATAAGGCTCGTGCGTAGATTATACATAACAAACACATAACGGTATTACGAGCGTTTTGACGATGGAAATATAAAATTTCACATTTTACGATTCTTACACACTGAAGTGCAAGCACATTTGCGTGCGCAAAGTGCCTGCTGCACACGTTCTATGCCACTGAAATGTGCCGCTTGGCCATGTTGAAGACGAGGCAGAAGAAGAGCGAACAACTGCAGTATGGAGAGTGAGTGTGGCATACACACAGGAAAAGCAAATATATTAATTCTATGCAATTTATGTATTTTGTATGTGCCTCGCGTAGATCCGAGAGACGCCTATAAACGTTCTGGGCCAAATTGGCAATCTTTTTGTTTGCGATTTGATATCATTTCACTTGCAACAACGTGTGCGTAATATTTGAGCGGTTCTTGGAGATATGCGATGGAAAGTTATCTTCTTTATGCAATGTATGGTTTTAACGCGCTTAAAAGTATAGGCTAAAGTGCACATTTTTAAATTACATCCTAGCGTAGTTTATGGTTTTTGAATCTGTTAGCCGGCTCCGCAAGTTGTGAATATAGTTCCCGCCTGATTTAATTCAATTCTGAGGATTGCCTTTATTTTCTTCCTATTTTTATATTTTCCTTTTCTTTTCTTCATTTCACATAAAGCAAGACAGTTGTTTGTTCTGTTTTTCTTTTTACTTCCCATTCCTTAAATATATGTATGTATTTAGCGCCTACGAAAAAATAGCTCTAACACCTCTAACGCCACTAATGCCTTCAATCTCTTCATCAATACGTTTGTTTCTCCGCAAATAATGCCATCAGCAACGCATCTGTTCGCTTTCCTCCATGAAATTATTCAGCCTTCACGCGCACGAAAGCTCTCAATAAATTCTCGATCTTATTGCCCACAAAGCTGCATATTATCCTTGCCTCTTACTTGCCATATTCTATGATTATTGCCTTGCCTCCTTTGATTTGCATTCGATTTGTGATCTTCGCAATTTCCTACTGCGAATGTGTATGTCTCTGCTAACTCCACCTTGGCGACAGGCTTTGCGGCAAGCGGAAATTAAACGAGAAGCTGCAATGTGTTAACTCAGGTTGTTCATAGTTTCGAAACTCTATGCTTTCGGCACATATGCTTAAAGTGGTATACACCAACAAATTTTGAGTTGATAAAAAATGCAGTAACATCTTGAAGCAGTGTCATGGATAACGGCCTCTTGTAAGCCGTTTATAAGCTTGTTATTGCATCTTCGTGCTTGCTCTCCACTTTTTTTCAGCCGTCGCTTTTGTTTTATCTCTCTCTGCTTGGCATTTTGCATGAAATTTCCATGCTTCACTGATTCAGCTGTAGCGTAGCGTAGGTCTCAGTTGTTAACTGTTCAAAGCGGCAGGTTATATTATTACACTTATTCTCTTTCTTCTACCTTTAAAAAAAATGGGATAAAAAGCAAATTTATTTCGTTTGGCAGCTGTCATTTTGCTTGTTTGCTGAAGCATTTTTTTTGCCTTTCGATTTGATCTGACTGTTAATGAGAGTATGGAACCATGTATCACAATGAGAGCATAAATTTTCGAAATTTGAGTATATTAGGTAATGTTTTTCGTATTAATGAGATAAAGATCTTTAAAAGTTTAAACATGTATTTATAGCCTTATATTACTTTCTAAATTATTAAAATAATAGTGTGCTTCAAAATAGTTATAGTTTTTTTTTTGTGGGGACTGCGACGGGTTTTCATACAAACGTTATCTTTGCCACTATTGTATAACTTCGTGTGCTTCAGTCCTTTACAACACGCCATTTTATTTTATATTCACACACACACACCCCCAGAAATCTTGCAAATTGTCTTGGTGAATCTTGATTTTTTCCAGGGACAGTCTTAGGGAATCCTTTAATTTTTTGCGCTTCATTGCATAGTAGATCTTGCATGTGCGTGAAAGAGCTAGTATTCATTCGTTTATGGCTTCATGTATAATTCCTTTCACCCAGGCGCGTTGATTTCTAAGGTGTCTAAGTGAAGTATGAGTGTAATACGAGCTTAGTATTTATAAAACGGGGTCAAAGAATCCGATTCACAAATTTTCTACTTTTAGGCGATTTGCGATATATCCAGGTTCTCAATGTAAATGGAACAAATGGAATGGAATTTAATACACACCTGGCAATTCTTTTGACTCATTAATTTCATGGTTAGCTTTACCCCAAATCAAAAAGCGATGTGTGCTTATGTGGTTAGATTTGTGGGGGCAATGCCTGAGTACAGTTGTGGATGTTGTAAGCTGTGCGTTTAATCGCCATTAATTAAGTGTAGCTAGCTTTTAGGCGCATTAACACATACCAAAGCAAAGTTGCAGCATACATTAAGCTGAATATGGCCAATACAATGCCCACAATGATCGAGTGAAATTGAATTTGGTACGAAGAAAGCACATAGGGCGCACCGAAGTGAGTCTATGAATCCATAAATATATTACGGTTACTTTAGTTAAATACGATTTACACGTTGGGCATATAAATGTGCCACTGAAACTGTTATTACTGTTGCCAATGTGTTGCCTAAGGCCGATTATAGCCATATTACACACATAGTATTAGTATTAAGTTGCCAATACTTGCGACGTGTGTAGGCGAAAAGAAGAAGAATTAACTCTTAATACCAGGATTTTGTACGAACATTTCATGTAACGAGGTATGAGGTAAGTTAATACGGATAATGCGGTAAAATTGCTGAATAAAGCTACGCAGTGCTAATGTAACGCTGAAGATTACTGCTATTTTAATGCAGAGCATACTGCCGCTTACAATAAGAAATTTGCTATGTGCATTTGTTGTTGCTGAGACATAAAATGGCAATATTTGTCAAATAAATTTTTAAACTGAAAAGATAGATCGCATGGAAAATATATTTGCACTTACTTCGGAATATTTCGTTGAGTGTCACCAATGTTATACTTTTTACCGTTATTTCCTTAACTTACGTGAACTTTTTCTGGTTCGAACTACCGACAACGCCAAGCAATCCTAGAAACCTTCCCTGCCATTGCAATTTGAGCTCCATTTTATAGCGAGAGCTAAGCAACGCTCACCAAGCAAGCGCGCATACAGGCTGTAAGCGTGCATCTATTGTGCAGCACGCTATTGTTGAATCTTTACGCCATTTTTTACAACTTTGTTTCGCCAGCACGCACGGGCACACACACACAGCCGCATACATGCATGCATATGCGAAGTGCTCGAAAGTTTTGCTATCGACGCGTAATTTATAACCTCTTCAACGCCACTTTAGCACTTTGCCACTTACGAACCTTGCAACAAATATGCGCGCACGCACATATCTTTCGCTTTGTATTGCGCTCGCAATTCCAATTTTCCAATATGCGCTTTAAATGCTCTGCGCCATCCTCCCACCGCAACCTCCAATCTGCTGCTCGTCCTGCCGCCGCCCACCTCACCCTAACACTGTGTGGCGCCGACATTGTTGCGCTATTGTCGTTTTTGTGTTTTCATTTGTTGCTGATTTTATACTCTATCCTTTTTGTTGTCATTGTGCCACACAGCGCACAAGTTTTCAACGTAAGTGCGGCGTAAAGTGTGTGACTTTTTGTAAGTTATGCGTGCGTTGATAGTAAAGTATGCTGTGGCAGGGCGTAAAAGAAAAATTGGACACTTAACGGTTTACGCCGAAATGCAAAATAGCGAAGCAGTTGACGTGCCGTTTTAACACTGCTTTGTTTATGCGGTGTATTGCAAACACCTAAGTGCACTTATGTGGCACGGTGCAGGTGAAGAAGTTGCACGGCTGTTGGCCTTAGCACGTGCGTTTATCCGCCACACAATGTAAGCTTGTCTCATCAATCGCAACGGTTAAATTTATTGAACGTGTGAGGGCCCATGAAACTTGGATTCGTCTTTGCATGACGGTTGTGTTTTTAGGTTATGTAAACTGTTTATTTATTTAATTGTTTCAGGTCCATTTACCATGCGCTTTCACTCATTACGAACGTTAGTACAAATATAAACCAATAATAACAGATGAAAAAGAAATTAATTTGGAAAAAATTAAAATATCTTGGGAAGGTTGAAGTTTAAACGTAAAAAATTCTACGAATAATCCACTTCTTCTTAACTTTAGTAGCTTACCATATAAGATGATAAGGTTTATCCTGTAGTCCTGGTTGCTGACAGCCTTTTTGAAAATGTCAGTGACCTATTTTTCGCAAAAAGTCGCTCCATTTGACCTCCCATCCTACCGCAGGTCGCCACTCCACCTGTGACTATGTCAGGTAAACTTTTTGCATGAGCAAACCAATTTGAAAAAGAAAAATTGCAAAGTTGTTGGCTTACGACTAATTACAATAACAATAGCCATTGTCAGAGCACAGCAGCTAACTTGCTACCTTGCTGTCGCTTGTTGATAAAAAATATGGAAAATCGAAAGGCGAATGCATGCAATAAAAAAGTTCGCACTGGCAACACTAATTAACTGCGATTTTTTGTGTTGGTAGTTAGTTGAGTTGGAACCAGGGGAAGGTGGTCGGAACATGTCTCGCACATACTAGCTGCATTTCGCATAGAAAAACTGAAAGGGAGAGGAAAGCTTTCAGAGGGCGGTTTGGTAGTGGTACAAGCCAAGGACACGCGCAATGGTAAAACCGGTTTATGCCGTGCCTCGTTTGCTGAAACCACCGAATATCAGCTGAAGTGAATTCACCTTTACTTCTCAGAACACTTATAAGCCCTGTGGTTGTTAATGCGTTACTCATACGCAGCGTTGTACTCTATGGTAATACTGAAAAAATTCACATAAATCTAGCTTTGCTACAAGGTTTCAGGAAGGTGTGTGTAAATCGGACTTTGTTAATCAAAATTAAGCTCACTTAGTTACACAACAGAAAACTGGAAAGCAACAAAAAATCTTCGAACAATTTTAAGGAAAAAGCATCAGTAAAGCCTCTCCACTAAATCTTAATTACTTCCAAGTGTCTGCGCCTTCGTCTTATGTACAGCGAGTAATTCAAATGTATAGCTGACCACAAGATTACGATTTGATGTATAATATGCCAAGCTGAAACACAGAATTTTCTTAAGTCAATGTCATTCAGGCTGAAAGCTTTCAAACAAAAGTGTACGTAGTATTACGTATGTGTTTATATATATAGTATGTGTTCATTTAAAGCTCTCAGGAATTTAATTGGAAATTAATTACACTTAGGGCAAATTCGCAAATTCCACAAGTTCAAATTTTGCTTGTATGTGTGTTGAAGAGCTCGGATATTGAATTTGCACTTAGTGCTTTAAGCCACACCTATTAACATACCCGAGGAAAATGGCGGTGTTTATCGGAAACTTCTGCAAATTATGTTATTTAATGGTATTAAGCACAACAACATTTGTATATATGTTTGCTTATACATATGTACATGGTTAAATAAATAAACTGCTAAATATGCTTTTACTTAACATCACAATACCGAAGTTTCGTGATTTAAAAATAGTAAATCGAGATTGCGGAGTTAGCAATTTTGGATTAAAGAAGTTGAACCCATACTGAAAATATAGACGATCATAAACAAATTCAGCCAAAAGTGCCGAGTTTAATTCGGGATCCCGAAATAATATTCCCGCTCTTTTGTTTTGTTTATTTGCTTTGTTGATTAATTGCTGGAAGTTCAAAATTAAGAGCTCCTTTGCGTTGAATAATTTTTTAGGGAAAAAACAGAAACTTTAAAGGGCAGCCCAAAAAAAAAAAAAGCAATATTCGTATATTCCCAACATATAGTATGTATGAGTATGGGTGTATGGGTGTGTGCATAAGTCAAAGGTGATTACAAGTCCATGGCTAAGTCAGCATTGTTGTGGGCAAACTAAAATAAATTGATGCTATAAAAAGCGTCAAATTTTTTCATATGCTTATAGATTCATGAATAAATTTCTATTAAATGCAAAAGCAAACTTTTTAAGTTTCTTTCGAATTAGGTGATATTCTTTTAGTTTAATTTCATTTCGGCATTCCAAAGTATCATGCGAGTTTCAAAGTAAACTTCTCGCATTCAAGCATTAAAGGGTTATGTACAGTTAAAGCAACGAAAGCAAATGTTGCAACTTTTCTAAAACGCTTGCAGTTGCAAAGTAAAAGTAAAAGTCCGTGTCCACGACCATGTCCATGTCCAAGCACAGTTGGACGTTGAGTTGGGAGTTGAAGTGAAATGAAATTAAATGCCAGAAACCAGAGTGCCAACAGGCAGGCGAAAGTAAAACTTTTGCCACACACGCTGGGCTTCCGTTTCGCCACACAACGGCCCGCTAGCGTAACTAGTTGTTGCTGTAGAAATATAAAGAAACTCGTGTCTGTATGTGCTTGTGTAAATTTATGTTTGCTTTGGGCATTTATATAATATAAATTGTTTTATAACAAAAAGTGTTCCCCAACGGTTTGTTCTCAAAGCAAATGTTGCAACTAGTTGTTGTATTCATATACTTATTATATGTGTATTATAAGTAAGTATTGCTATTGAAAATTGTGAGTACAATAAAATCGGAGAATTAGTGTTCTAGCATTTATATAATGCAGACTAATAGTTGCCTGCTAACGTAGAATTTCCAAGAGCTTGTTATACATTTCTGGGTTCTCCCCTTACAATTTTAGTGAAGATAACTTTATTTAATTTGAAAATAGTTAGTATTGATAGAATAGAAAGTTTATTAATTCCATTTTACAAGCTCTTCAACTTAATCACAGAAGAAGGTGGGTACTTCATTAATTCCCAAGTTACGGATCTATTTAGTTATGTATATGTGACCCATTCGTTTTAGTCTTTGGAAAATTATGATAACTCCCACAATTTTACCAAGGTAAAATTGCTAGCATGGTTTTCATATTTTGAAGAGAAGAAGAGAATCAAGTGATCTGCAATTCTCCATTGGTTTATGGCCAAGTCAATTGATATGCCCGAAAAGCTGCAGCAGTCGAAAATATAATATATTTATAAACTCGCTCATAACAGTACCGTTAACAGCTAAACAGGCGATTGGGAAATTTCCTGTAGGAAACTGCAAAAGGAAATTTACTGACAATTTTAATGAGTAGGAAATAGTTCAAGAATTACAGAAATATAACATAAATCGCCGTAAACACACAAGAAAGTTAATATAAAATAAACCGAGAGGCTGTGGTAAGTGATAAAAGGCTTAAAATTGATATATGACGTTTGCCGAATTCGAAGTCAGCCAGGAAGCCGCCAGTGTGGCAGTAAAAAGGAGCAACGAAATTCTCAGCAGTGCCATGAGATGTATGAATCTATGATTTTGGCGAGTTTTGGAGCGCACTATTAGCTGAATTATAGCATAGGCGACGGCCAAGCGAGGAAGAGTAAAATAATTATGAGGAGTGTAAGACCAAAACCTAACATATTGTCTGGAGATAGTGCATAAAAAATGGTGACTCATACATTTAAATAAAAACCACATTGCAAATTACTGAATACCTATTGTAAAGGTACACGCTAGTTTTGTAGAATATACGAAGACGCATCAAGGATAGCACTAAATTTTATGATATTAAAAATTACATCCTCAACAGGCTTTAAAAGCTCATTTGGCAATTTGTAAAATGAGGCACAAGTGCTGCTCCGCTTCCAGCATGAAAATCGGAATGGGCAACTTTATATTTATAAGCTAAATTTTATAGACATTTATTTATGCAAATGTAAGTAGAAGTGCGCTTTAATAAAATAATCTCACCAGCCTCCACTGCACTGCACTGCAGGCGGCACTCGAGTCAATGGCCAAAAGTAGGCTTACCTTCGCAGGCGCATTTCCATTTGCATTTTCGCTTTTAGTCAATGGCAATGTGCATGTGAGTGTGCGCCTGTGTGTATGCAAGGCGACGCCTGCTAATGTGGCAGGCAAGCAACTGGCCTTCTGCATTTAATAAGCAGCGTGCGACGCCGGCATCATTGTGGTCTATATCTGCTATTACCTCGTGCGATTTCGGCTTGTCGGCCGACCACTTATTTAATTAAATACGTAGCGTGCAATGTGTCAATATAGGCATTTGCTTATATGTTTGTATGTATGCTTGCAGCCATTTTGTGAGTGTGTAATGTTTGGCCTAATTCAAGTGATAAGTAGCATACAAAACTTGGAGAAAAGGCAATTATTTTACGTATATGAGTGTGTTGAATATTAGTGTATTATGCATATACAAATATGTAAGTAACTATAACTTAGAGATTTAAGAAATTCATAACAGGGTGCTTAAATAGTTTGATTTATCTTCAAATTTGTGCCCAAAGCAGTAATAAAGCAGTAATTTTTTGGCTTTCTAAGAAGAGCTTATATTTTTCATGGGCTTCAGTTCAACCGTCACTTTCAAGCGTAATCGAGAATTATTTATACTAAATCTTTATGTCTAATCTAAAGAGAATTCTTGATTGATTACTGTAACCTCCAAGCATGCTCTTGTTCCTAATTTGTAATATTATGTACCACAATTGTAAATAAAAATGCCGTTAAAAATCTTGTATGCACTCCCTGTTTAACAAGCGACACGCCTACTCTACTCCGCCTTAGTGTGGAATTACAGAATCTCCAACACATTTTGCACTTATAGCTGCAATTGTAGATATGTGAGTACGCGCACTCGTCTATGCATTAACTATGCTTGAGCGCCATTAATGTGGGCTTGTGTGTGTTAGTAAGCATTTTGCAAGGCGAAGTGTTGTGCCACATACGCCTGAACGCACGTATGCTTGAACATCTTGAAAGTATGTTGCAGAGAACAAGTTGTATTAGTTTGAGTTGTGTGTGTGTGTGTGTAAGACTTAGCCTATCATGGTATAATAATTATAGGAAATTCATAACAAACTAAAAGCTTAAATGGTGCCTACAATACAGTGTTTTCGCAGTATATAATGGATTAGATGAATGCAAATTTTGGTTTAGAATTACTTTAAAATATATATGGTTTTGTTAAGTGACTCTGGTGTAAACAGAGTGCTACTTAAATAAGTATACGTAACCACGTAGTGCTATATAAGAATTGATATTTATTCCATTTCATGCTGTAAATAATTAAAAGGCTTTTCCAAATAATATCTGTGCAACAAAATTTTACTTCTATTTTAATCTACTGAATATTGTAATCAATTGAAATTGCTAATAATATATGTAGTTAGAAAATGGTTCATTCCATATTTGAAATTACATTTTTACTCAAAAACAATATTCGGCAGTGGTGCGTTTTTTAATTCGTTCTGTATATCTTTTCCACCACACGCGTTGCTTGTTCGATTTCGTCCTTGAATACACAGCCCACAGTTTTCTGCTTGCCACTGTTGGGCACTACTGTTGCTCTCGCCGCTGCCGCCATAAATTTTACCAAATTCGTTATGGTAATCGCCATAATGGGATTTTCCCTACAAGCCACTGCTTTTTTATATGGCTTTGCAAATCTTTTTTTTTTTTTTTTTGTAATATTCTTTTTTGTTTACTAATTTGTTTATTCTACATCATATATGTATTACTTAGCGGCTGCTGCTTTATTAATTTGCTAAAAGCCCTGAAATTACATACATTTTAGTGGAATTGCTTGAAAAAATGCGAGTCCCTAAAAGTAGGCTATAACATTAAATCACATGGCTGTACGAGATTGTGTGAAATTAAATTTTCATACACCGAAAGGAGATAAAAGCAAAGCAAGAGAAAAATAAAAAGCACTCTCACTTTCGTTTTGTGCATTTTCATTCACAGAAGTTGTTACTTTGCAGAGCGACACACGCGCTGTTTTGCCTAAAGATATGCTATGCTCTAGTGGAATTTCTGCTGTGTAACTTCCACTACCCAGTGTAGCATGAAAAGGTCCTTCTAGTGAACTCAACTGTATCAGGAGTCGGTCTACACTTTGTCTATGTATGGAAGTTCGTACATTTAAGCACCTTTTTTTATTTATGTTGAATATTATTTAGTGCGGTTTATAAAGGCATTTGTATGTGGGTAACTGGGTAAAAATAAATTGAAATAGAATTGCTCCTTGCCTACCTTTCCGGCTGTTGGTGCTATTAAACGCTTCTATAATTACATTTCGACGAACACACCAATCTTGCACTTTCACGAAAAATTTTGCTTGTTTTTGTAAAGATTTCATTTGAGACCATGCATTCAATATATGGCCCAATAGTTGTGTTACAAATGCTTGTCGCGCCTAGTGGTATGCTAATTTGTTTTTGCTCTCAGAAGAGAATTCACTAAAAAGTTCAAATTGGAAAAAATAATATTAAAATATAACAGCATACGCAAAGAAAAGCAACAGCAAATACAAAAACAAGTATGTACATAAAAATTTCATTCGTGAACTGTCTGTTCAACGTGTTTCTCTTAAGTATTGCTAGGTATTTGGCACTTCAGTTTCAGCTCTGTATTTTCTTCTTCTTTTTATGCTGCTATTCTCCGGCGGCATGTTGATGTTTGTTTGTTTTACTTAATTTAATAAACTGTGGCAAACACTCATTCCGTGACGGAGACAACGCTTGAAAGTAGGCAACATGGAAAACATATAGAAAAATAAATAATAAAGCCATTAATACACACATCTGCTGTCACACACACACACACACACACATTCATTTTATCTTGAACCTTGATCTTTTTATTTTTGTAAAATACTGTGAGACTCTTTGTTGAGAATTGAGTTAAATATTTCTTCAAAGTCGTCGGTAATATAATAATGCAGCAGACAATTACTGCCTACCTTTAGGCGCTGGTTTAAATACTCATACTCCATACTTAAACTGAAATAATAACTCGAAATGTGTTCATATGTATGTATATGTAAACGGGTAAATGCCAACATGCGCTTGTGGTTATATTTGCACCTAAAGTTATACATCTACACACGAAGATTTATTCAAAAATCACAAACTCGTGTATGCCCTTAGGTGACTTTAATTAAATTTGAACATTTTATCATTTTCTGCTTGACAAATTCAATGGAAATTGATACATGTATATACACATGTATGTGTATGTGGGCTATATACAGATGTGTTATTAAATTAAATTTGTAGTTTTCTACAATAAATAATGGAATTCGGTTGACTGAGGTAAATTTGTAAAATTCTGGACAATGAAATAGTTAATAGATTTCAATTTAAGCTGCGTTAGAAAAACAACATTGATTTTTAAATTGTTTAAGCCCAAGGTATAGCTCAAGGCGCTATGAGCAATAGTTACAGGTTATTTATTTGTTTATTTGTGGAAGGAGGATTTTTTTTTAAGAACACAAAGCGTATTATCCTAATTTTGCTACTGAGGCAACATTATGTTTATAAGAAGCTGACACAGTTCTTCTATGGAAAGTGTACGGCACACTACATACATATACCATATAAGTAAATCAACAAACTCTTACAGAATAAAAAATATAAAATACTTTTATTAGATAACTTCTGCTAGTATCAAAGCAGCAAGTGCTCAAATGTACATCTTAAGTGTTTTAAAATTTTTTGCATTACTATCCGAGATCAAGACAATATATGCTATTATATCAAGCATACAGGCACATTCTGGTTGCTTCATTATGAAATGTGAATATAATGCTTAAGTGGCTTGAGGTTTTATATGTGCAATTTATTTTGGTTATTAACGTCTTGTTAGCGTAATTTTCCAGTTTATATATACACATAACGCGCCTATTGCAAGTTCTTGGTGCGCAAAACGGATATGTGACAACAGTTAGCTGCTGGTACCATGCTAATGACATGACGAAATAACCCACGGATGAAAAGGCACGTTGCGCGACAGCCGCTGGCTGACCATTATCTGCAGAAGCAGCTACTTACCACGACACATTACATAAATCAGCACACTGTCAAGTTTGGAATATACTTTTTAGAATTACATATCGCATCCCGTTCCCCCATGTCATTCAAGAGCCGCTTTTTCAACGCAGAGATAATTTTTTCCGCACCCCTTGCTTGTTTATGAACTACGTGACTCACACAGCAAACAGCGGAGAGAAGAGAGTAGAGAAGTGCCGCAAAGAGCGCTGTGCATACAAAGTTATGATTTATTTAAAAGCGCGCCCGCATTCACGGAACATTCAGCGCTGCAGGCCACACACAACAGCTGCTGGCGGGGTTGGTTGTTGCCGCCTTGTTTTCACTGAGAGAAAAAAAATAAAAAAATTAAATCAAAATAGAAAATAAATAAAATCAAAACATGCAAAAACCGCTAGCAGATATTTGCAACAGCAGTGCAGGGCGTGCAGAAAACTAATGGTGGCCAGGGCGTGTGCGCAAACAAGCAGATAAGCTTAACACGTACCACTACAAGCTAATACAACGACTACAACTATGCTAAGGAAGTAAAAAATAATATGAGTAAACAAAATATAACGGCTGTTGTAGCCTGTGGGCACTGATGGCATGTCTCTTCGTGGACTTGCGGTTCCTGCGAATAAGATAAATGAACTGAGCATGTCATCATTAGATAAGAGAACGCGCACAAAACCAAATGGAAGCGCCTGTAATCTTGTAATGCTGTAATTCCAAAGCCGGGGAAGGCGGCATTCTGTTTTCATATGAAAGCAGGAAACTTTTTCAGCCAAGACACCATGAAGAATGATGAAATAATGACTACAGCGACTGCAGCAGTCATAAATATTACAAAATAATAAAGCCACAGTGTGAAGACGACTGCCCTGCCAGACTTGTGGTGGGACGCTTGGTTTTTAGAGCACCCCTTCCCACAGCAAAAAAAAAAAAAAAAACACATTTTCTGTTTTTCGGTTCTTTAAAACACATTTTTTCTTAGTACAGATTCAACGGATATGCTCATCAAAATAGTCGCATGCTCGAATTTATATACCCATATTATTTGAGCAATAGATTTAATTGAATTAAAATTTGTATACAGGTAGCAACCTGATTCAAAAACCAACTTTCCAAACCTATTCTGCTATAGTTCACTTATCTATCTTGTATATATACTTTTGACTTAAAATTTTGGGACATTTGGCAACCTTCGAGTATTATGCGGACCCAGATAAAAAAAACGGTTCGCGATCTGTATACCGCGAATGTAGTCGATTTACATATGTCGTCGGGTCTGGTAGTTTGCCGCATCGCTTGTATTAAGTTATGAAAGCCACAAACGGTATTAAAGTTATGATTAGTTATGAGCAAAGAATGTAAAACCAAAAGCAAAGTGTGTAGACTTCACTTGTAGCTGCAAAAAAAATTAAAGTTCGTACGCGCCCTAACCAAGGTAAATGCAAATTGCCATGCTCATGCTGCTTTTTTGCATAACGGTAAAGTGCAACTGAGGCGTTGATTAAATTATATATTATAACGCTTCCATGGCACTTACTGAGTATCGCGCGGTAGGAGAGAGGCCATAAAGTGCAAACGCCCAATGTTGATCGCGTTCCCGGCGCATAATTCCTTGCTGAGCGATGGACTAAGTGCTGGGTAGCGTGGCAAATTGATTGAGTAGGCTAAGCACGAAGGTTGCGACCTTCCACTCTTTCTTTTTTGCAAAAAACCGCTTGGTTGCCTGCTTGCGGCTTCATGCCGTTTTGGTTTAATTGAAAATTATGATTGCACCTCGAGTACATGTAACACATACATACAGCAACGGTGTCGTGGCTGAGAAACGAAGAGGAAATGAGCAAAGTTTTTAGAAGAAACTTGTAGACGTACAAAGTAAGTTGCGGATGCCGCATAATTGCTAGCCTTTCGTCTAATTAATTTATAGAAACGTGGCAAGTAAAACGCAAAGAAGAGTTGTATAAGCTATTATTTTATGAACCATTTATCGTTCAGTAAACGAACTGTCATTAGACAGGTACATCATCGAGTTTAAATATTTGCCATTTAGACTTTTAAGTGACCAGGATATACGTTTAAACTACTATTTGACCACCATTAGTGTTTGATGCAGCTACTCCGATGCAGCTATTCCGATTTGGCATTGTCAAAGGAAATAACGTAGTGACAGATCGAACACTATCAATGGATGAACTCGAAGCTCGATATGCATTCTTGCTCATAAGCCGGCTGAGAATTTCATGTACATGCTACTGAACGAATGAATTGTTGGAATGGGATAAAGCCGTACTGCATATAAAAAAAGAAAAACGTACGGTATGGGTTGTTTGAGCGGTAACTGTGAGCGGTGTGACAATATTTTTTATTTATCTGTTTGTCTTAATCCCAATTAGATTGATGTAGGCCAATATATCCTTGCATTGGTACACTTTCATACAAGATGGGCCTACTGCCACTTGACGCGCGTGTACACTTGAGGACTCAAGCACATTCAGTGCACTCAAGCGCTGCTGCTGCAATCCCTCTCGCTGATTAATGCACAGTCCGCTAACCGCAAAGGGAAAATATTTGCAAAGGCCACCGAGAGTCCACTCTCGGGATATTGCATTGCTGCGCATGACGTAGCGTATCAATATTTGTGCATGTAAAATGTTTTCTCTCTACGACCCACTTGAGCTGGACGCTGTTTGCGGTGGCTTGTTGGCTCTTAACCATTCTTCAGTGACCTCGGTGCATCATTGCCCATATATGTAAGTACCTTTTATAGAATTTCGCGCATGTGGCTCAAGATATAACGCTATGTTTGTATGTGCAGATTTCCGGCGACTTCATGAATCAATAAATATTCCTTATTAACGGTGTATGAATTGAGAGAGAAGTTGATTAAATGTGAAAATATGGTAAAGCAAGACGCTGTGCAAACATGCCACAAATTAAGAAGTGCAAAATTGCTTTTTCACCATCATTTATTCTCGAGCAAATAGTTATTGCATACACACTTTGTTGGGTGGGTTTCTCGGAAAAAAAATTGTCGCACCATGTTGCCTTTGCCTTTGCCAACACCCCCAACGTTCTTTACTATTTCGGTTTTTTTTTTTTTTGTTTTTTTTTTTTTGACAATCCCTATTATCCCGCATTCGTTTGTTTTCTTTAACCCTCTCCTTGCCGCAGAGCACCTACACCTGACTGCTGCCAAATCTAGTTGGCTGGCATCTGCTTCCATGGCTCGCGGTGTTCCACTTTATTTATGGCAGCCATTCTATTGCTTATCTATTTTTTTATTGCCGTTATTGGTTATTTGTATCTGGCTTGCTTTTATTGCCTCGGCCTTGTTGATTATTTATCGGTGCTTTCGTTGGTGAACAGTGGCCGGAAAAACTTTTCGTAGTCGGGGAATTTGGAAATCTGTGCGAGAGTTTTCAGCATTTTTGGAACATTTGTATTTTCAACCTCTTGTTATGTTATGCGGTTTGTGTCTAACGTCTTCACTTTCCTTTTACTTTTTATTAGTATTTCTCTATATATGAAATTGCTGCCATATGCTTTCCCCGAATGTTTGTTTATTTGTGGTTCACCACTTGATGAGCGCTTCCGGTGGTGGGCCATAACAGCATTAGCCTACAACCACACAGACATTAAGTTTCAACCGCTTCCGTTTTTTCCGTTACAATTTCGTTTGACTTCTCGCAGCCACTTTCGGGGTTTACCGTGATCGCACACTTGCACTTTGCTTTTTCAACAAATATTTAAAAAAATAGCTGCGTTTTTTGCCAACCATTTGACATTTGCAATCATAGCTGTTTGGCGTTTCACAACTGTAATTTGAAGTGAAAATCGGATGTGGGAATGAAACCTTTTTGCTCTATTTTTGGGGTAGTATTTAGGAGCATAGCTAGTTTTGCACTGAGATTTGTTTTACTGCACAGGCTTTTCTACATTTTCGCAAAAACCGCATAATCCACTACAATGGAAAGTTTATACCTGTCAGCGCATGATATTTGCTTTGACGCACTTTTTGTGGCGTTCGCGGTTTTCAGCTCGAAGCCGAGTGCAAATGTATGCTCACTGCGACGAATCCCGAGAGAAAAAGAGCGGCGAACCATTTTCATGATTTTTATACTCTCGCAACAAAGTATTAGTAGTAGTTTTGTTCACATAACGGTTGTTTGTAAGTCCTAAAACTAAAAGAGTCAGATATAGGATTATATATACCAAAGTGATCAGGGTGACGAGTAGAGTTGAAATCCGGATGTCTGTCTGTCCGTCCGTGCAAGCTGTAACTTGAGTAAAAATTGAGATATCATGGTGAAACTTGGTACACGTATTTCTTGGCTCCATAAGAAGGTTAAGTTCGAAGATGGGCTAAATCGGCCCACTGCCACGCCCACAAAATGGCGGAAACCGAAAACCTATAAAATGTCATAACTAAGCCGTAAATAAAGATATTAAAATTAAATTTGGCACAAAGGATCGCACTAGGGAGGGGCATATTTGGCCGTAATTTGTTTGGAAAAGTGGGCGTGGCCCCGGCCCCTACTAACTTTTTTCCTCCCCATACAAAGGTTATGTTGAAAATCACTAAAAGTGCGTTAACCGACTAACAAAAAACGTCAGAAACACCAAATTTTACGGAAGGAATGTCAGAAGGAAGCTGCATCCAGGCTTTTTTTAAAAATTGAAAATGGGCGTGGCGTCGCCTCCTTATGGACCAAAAACCATATCTCAGGAACTACTCAACCGATTTCAATGAAATTCGGTATATAATATTTTCTTAACACCCTGATGGCATGTACCAAATATGGGTGAAATCGGTTCACAACCACGCCTGAAATCTCGATTATCATTTTATCATGCGAGAGTATAAAATGTTCGGTGACACCCGAACTTAGCCCTTCCTTACTTGTTTTTATCTTGTTTTTTTACGTTTTAATCCACGCGACCGCTATTGATTCAGAAGTGATTCGATCTTGCCGTGCTAATATTTTAGGTAGGTATTTTTGCTGCACTGAGCTGGCCTGCCGCAGCGACCAGTCTCGGCTACTTTTTTACTTGCTAAAGTCTAAGTACTCTACGAAAAAAGTATTTTTGCGTCATGATTTTACGGAGCATTTTTAAATCACTTTTGTAGCTAGTTGCACTTATCTACGGACTACCGGAACTAATCACAGTTTTGAGACTGAGTAACAAGGGAAACGCTTCAACTGCTTGGAATATGGAACTAACGAAAGCTATGGAAGCCATGAAATTTTTTATGTAAGAAATCTCGCCTAAAATAAAGTTAATAGCTTGTTAGCCTAGTACACTCAGTTTCCTAATGCTAGCACTCGCTCTCCTGCTTTTAGCAATTTAGGGGACTTTTTTTTAGTTCTTATTGAGTTTTATTAACCAATTGCGGAAATTTAGTAGAGAAATTTCAGAAAAATTATTGATTACCAGTCGATAAATAAATGAAATAAATAAACTATTGTAGTGTAACATGAAAATATGAAAAATTTGCAGAAAATGTTTTCGGACTGTTTTGTATTATTTATATTTCAACATGTGCCTGACACAAATTAATGTATGCCCATAGATATGTGTGTTGACTATAACAATGCTCATAAAAGATGTGGCATATTTCAGCGCCAATTAAACTAAATCCAGCTAAATGAACAACAAGAGCAAAAACGTACAAGTTGCAATAGTTATTTACTGGCGATAAATGCAAAAGACCACAGAAGTGTTTACAAATATTTATTGGCCCAATTTCGTGGTGATTGTTATTAATTTACAATGAATATGCCAGATTATAAGCTGCAATCAAACGGTCATTGAAGTTTTAATTGAAATATTCAAAACAAAAACCGAAACGAATCGAGTTGAAAATTTGCGCTGAAAAAGCCATCGCCCAAAAATTAAATGTATTAAAAACGAACTAAAGCCAATTGCAATTTATTTTGTCAAAATTGTTGAAGTTGTTACGAATAGAATTTAATTTGTTGCAGCTTTAGCTAATGCGCCTAAAATGCCAACAGCAACAGTAACAGCAGCTTTGTGCGTGTGCATGTATGTGTGAACGCCATATTTTTTCCACTGTCATTGTTTTTTTTATCTACTGCGTATTCTTAGTTCACAGCAACAACGGGGCGAAAAATGAGATAGTAGCGTGTGTGTGGATGAGTGCGCTGGCAAAATGTTATGCATAATTTGTGCTATACATGTCTCACATACATACATATGTATATACATGCATACACGCACTGCCGCGCTTAATTGCAGATAGTGGTCGTATAAAACAATTTACATTAAATTTTGACTTATCATTTTTCACACAGTCACGCACTTATTTATGTATTCATGTACGAGCGTATACGATGTAATACTTATATAGAACATCGAGCGCTTAAACAGTTGCAACATTCACACCCCAGCCACCACATTTGGGCTTATTAAATTTTTTCGCTACATATGCGGTAGTATTATTTATGTAATTTATTGTGTTGTGCGCGCTAATTGTAATTTCCATTTTATATAAGTAATAATGCGATTTCGGTTTTTTATTGCCGACTTTTAGGCGATATTTATTATTTTTCTTTTTTTGCTTGCTTGCTCACGTGACTAATTGTAAAATCATGTCGTCTAGCAATTGACTCCTAGCCGCAATCCGTGGCTTGTGTTGGCTGGTGATGCCACCTATTTCGGACTTCAATTTAATTTGTATATTCTTAATGGGTTATTTATTGTTAGTAACTAATTGTCTAAAATACTTTGACATTTTACATTTGACTTTGAAATCGTTCATACAATTTTTATTGTCTTTAACAAAACCAATTTTTTTTGCATATGAAGGTTGGACCCCAATGAAATTTATATGTGTCATGCATATTTGCAACATTTGCCAACAAATAAATTGCAAACAAATTTTTTTAGAGTTATGTTTTCATTTCTTTCGGTTATTAAAAACAGCCAATTTTAATTAAAAATCACTTAATCTCCATTTTAGCAAGTCCTGCATTTCTTTCATTAACCTTTAGAGGAAATTGGAAGAAGGCAAAAAAAGATTGAAGTAATTGCAATGTTTTAGGCCTCTCGAATTTATCGTTCAATTTTATGTCAGCGCAAGCAATGTACAGTTTATTTCACTTGCTGTTGGCTAATAAAACTCAATGATGAATTCAACAGCTGCCACTGTTGCTATTGAGAGAGCTTTTATTTCGGAATTTTATATCCAAATAATTTTGCTATTTTCCGTTTCATTAATTTTAACCAATTGAGAGAGACTACTGGACTCAATTATTTTTACTATTTTGAAGTTACAAAAAACCCTCCCGATATCCAATTTGTTGCGGGAGTACATGCAGTGGTGTGTGTGCGTGTTCATTCACTTCAAATTTATTCAGTAAAAACCTTTATCGTGTTATTGTGATTTATGTGAAATTTATTGTTCTAAAATTGTCTAAAATTAATATTTTGTAAGTGGCGGATTACTTGTTAGTTATATATGTGTATGTATATGCTGTGTCGGCATTTTTGCTAAAAAAAGTGATTGCCAGTTTTTATAATCAATATGTAAATAGAGGACCAATTCGGAAGTTAACTGATAATTGTCTCAACATTGGAGGACCACAGGGCGTATGATGAATGCAGAAAACTATACTCTCTGAATATCAGTTTTTGTTGGAAAAATAGTTAAAAAATGCACAATTAAAAAAAAAAAAAAACGAAATGCTTCAAAATATTGTGATTATTTTGAATTAATTGCTGTATTGTCATCTTCACCACTTGCAAATTAATAAAAAGTGGATGCTGTGAATCAAGTAGGTATATTATTTTGAACGTGAATAAAAGGGCATACACTTCTAGATCTGAATAATATTTAGCTTCTTTTTATTATGTTTTGTTTCTATATTTTTAGAATGCCGTTGAAAGCTAGCATTGTGTAACGTAACGGCTGTTGAAAAGCATAAAGTATTTCTTCTGTATTAAAAAATTTTGAAAATTCAAAAACTATAATCCTTCGGAATTACATAACCAAACTCCTGTAAGGAGATCGGTCATAACTTTCCCACGTTTACCACCCGCCGCACTTTACACTTTTTCAATTTAATTAGATTTTCTTTCTTTATGATATTTCGCTTTTAATTGTTGTCGGGCAACAACTCAGCGCACTTGCCTTGCTTAAGAGAGACCGCTGCGCCGGGGCGGAGTTTTTAACGCACTGTATTTTTATTGCCGCCGATCCTAAAGACTATCAGCTGCCTTTATTAATTTTAATTAAGCTTTTTGACATTTTACTTACGCAAACAACTGCTGTAACAAACAACATACTCCACGTACTTACACACACACCATAAAATGAACACCAGCGGTAACAAGTGAGCGCACGCTGCCGGAATTGAGTCAGTGACGCTCTCTTTCGTGTATTACATGTATGTTGTTGTTGCATGCAATGCAATTGCGCCCAACACCCGAATCCCCACCAACGCTTATTTACTTTGCTACCCGCAAGCACGCGCGTGTTGTTGTATTCGTCGCTGTTGTATTTGCAAGCATACTTCGATCTTCGTCCTGCGTTTGGTTCTTTGCTTTTCCTTTGCTCATTGTGTCCGATGACGGACATCATTGATAGCCAGATGGCCGCCGCCGCGGTTGCTGTCCATTTTCCTCACCGCTCTTGGCGCTTACTCATCCTGCTCTGCTTCCCACTTATTCTGTTAATGAGTGAGACGTAGTCGGTGTTTATTGTTGTTGGAAATCGCATTAAAGGCTGACGCCTTTGGTTGTCGTCGGGCATGCCTTGCGCACGTGGCTGAGTTCTTTCAGTTCTATGGATGCGCTTCACTGCTTTCAATAGTGTCGTGACCGGCGCCTTGCTGTCGCAGTCAACGCATTTATTTCTTTTGCGTTGCCATAGTCATAATGGGCATCTTGCTCCTGAAAAAAATCCTGTTGAATGACATCGTCATGACCGATATTTGCTTCGGCGACATTATCGATGGTGGCGTGTAAACGTGTGAACTTGTCATTCCTGTCGAGCATCTCATTTAAGCCATTCCTTTTGTAAATGCTGTGATAGTTTTGCGGCGCTGAGCCTCAACATGTCATTTTCTGTTTCATGTATTGTTATTGACTCAGCAGGTTACTCGTTATAATCATGAAAATACATGGTAAGAACTATCAAAGTGATGAGGCAAAATTTATTTATATTATTATTTGTAGCTCTATACCACAGTGAAGTTAACATTTCCTTTCAAAAGCGAAGTTTGGTTTACAGTTGCCTTCTATTGCGAAAAGTGAGCCCTCATTGCCCCCTCTAGATTAGACTGCGATAGCTGATCTCGTGAACTGCGGTAAATCCAACTCAAAACTAATTTTTATTATTTTTATATATTGATGACTATTTCTTTTATAAAATCAATTTTTTCGTTACAGGTAAAACTTCATGAAAGTTGAGCGCTGAGGTAAGACAGTATTGAAATTGAACTTGTTGATTTCAGTAGACTCTTATCATGCAGCAACTTTTCCCAAAAAAGAGTTTCTCACAAGTAACCACATTCTAGTCAAATATTTCTTTCTACAAGACGACCTTCAGTAATCAATAGCAAATGGTCGGAGGAACCCTAAGCTTATGCTGTATTTAGTATAAATAGTATATATTTTAAAGCGGTATGAATAAAAATTTATTTAAAGCTATTCGTTTTTTATGGAATAAAACCAGGGGTGAGGAGAGACATTTTTTTCAAAAAGGGTATGTCATCGAGGACGGACAAACAGCTATTTGCCCTAACATGAACAAACGACGAGCGATAAACACCAGCACGAACGATAGTACAAACTGCTGGTTCGACTCCTGGAAGTAGTTTGGCTGTATTCAATCGTTGATTTTACCCACTTTGACCCACAGTAAGCGCTTTTGCACAAAGTCATTTGGATTGCGGTCGTGCCCTCCCGTTAGCATGAGCAAGGAGCATACCACTTAAACATTAACACCGGAGCCCAGTCTGAAGCAATACATTTACCTACATAAAACTTCCATTATTGTTAAACTCATTCTTATTTAATCAAATAGTATGCAGCTTCTTTTCGAAAAACGTCAAGATTTTGGTTCAGTCTGCAAAGGCATTTGTTCATTTTTGTCTCGTAAATGCTGATTCAACATATCAAAAGTGTATTTTTTTACGTTTTAAGATATATAGCGGGTTGGTGTGTCTCCCACCATGTCAACTTTTAAAATATATGTATATCGAATCATTAGATTTCAATTAAGGTTTCGATTAAGATTCCAATTGCGATACTCTTGTGTGTAGTTGTTTCGAATCTTGAATAATGATTTTCCTACAGAAATTTTCTATAGAATTTTCCACATTCCTACAACAATAGACTTCGAGCTGCAATCCCTTTCTTGCTTTTTTTTGCTGTAAAACACTCGCGTGTAATTCCGCTTTTCCATTTCACTGCAGAAGCCATTGGACTTCATGTTGATGAGTTTGCTCTGCTGATGAAAATTGTTCGAGTGTAGGCAAATATGCCCAGCTTCCCGCGCCAACCGCGCTAACTAGTCGCTCGCAGTTCATTGAGGAGGGATGTGGCGGTGTAAATAAGCGGGCATTGGCGCACAAATGTGCTTGGGAATTTGATTTCAAGTGACACTGCACACATGGTGAAACTTTTACTTTCTTCCCCCTTCCCTCTTCCTCACAGTAGCTGAAATGTGAGCTGAGAATACAAATATTCATCACGAATATGTAATATATATGTGTGCGCGCGCGTATGTGTGTGTGGAATGTAAGTGAGTTTTTCCCATTCAAATAAGTTTGCGTCAATATGCTAACGGAAGTATAATTAACGCATTCTCGTGAATCGAAATAGTTTTTCTCATAATAAATTTCAACTTCAATTGGAATGCACAAACACGCACACATTCATGCTTGCATGTGAGAACTCTCAAACGAAATCTAAATTAAAAACTTCCATGCTCACATATACATACTCCCAGATGTGAAATGAGTGTAAAATTTTTTGCAAACTTTTTAAAGTGCCGCGTATGTCAAGCCAAATGTAATAAAATGTTGTTCTTGCTTCAGCAGTAGTGTAGGGGAAAGTTTAATGGAAATTAGTACATAGTAAGGCTGATTCGAAAATTTTGCCAAATGGTTGCGCTTAAAACTATTACTTTTTGTATTCGCTGTATTTTTTTTTTGTTTTTTTTTGGAAAGAAGTAGTTTTGTACGCCTACTTGATTCCCGTCCATATTTAAATAATTGTGTTCCGCTAACGAATTTCGACATAAAACTTTCTCCAAGGGAGGATATCTGAACTAAGACGACCCCAGTGCACAGAAAATCAAAAGTCATGACGGATCAGTTTGACGATTGCTAAATTGAAGCTGCGTGAAGCACGGCAGCGTAATATCTAGATATCACTGTCACGACCAAACCCCGAAATTACTTTAATTTTACCTTTCTGAAAAATGTTGAAGAGGGGTATAAGAAATGGGTCGAATGCCTGGGTATCAAATATTTTTAAACTAGACGAAAAGATTTTTTATGTTCTCTGACAAAGGTATTATTTGTAGACATTTCTGTGGTGAATAAATAAATAACATAAATTTATTTCAGCATTTTGAGACACTTAACTAGTCCTTAGTGCGGCGGAAATTATGAAATAACTTTGAAAAAGTAAAAAAATAATTCCATACCGAGTTTCGGGGGACCTCTTTTGCTTTTTTTGAGGTGTTTTATAAATTTTTTTTGGTTTACCTGCAAAATCCGAAGATTTTGGCTCTACTAAAATAGACTGAGCGTTTGATTACCTCTTGATTAAAAGATGTTGGCTCAAAACAGTGACATCATAACTTGTAAATTTTAAGAAATTGCGTAATCATCTAAATATCAAAGAGTCATAATGCCGAGACAAAATCTCTTTAAGAAACATTTACCTCACTATGTTTTCCATGAAACTGCAAACTTTAATTAGAGTAAATAATAAAGGATAATTGTAATACTGCACAACATGAAATACTCGTGGCGAATCTGCAACACTTCGCATTGTAACTCTGTACTTGTTTTTGTTGTTGTTTCCGTTGCTATCGGAGCTTAGCTATTGTAATCGTCATCATTTACCAACACTTATCACAATTTTATCCACACCAGATCCGCTTACTTTTACCAATAATCGCCTGAGCATTGTGAACGAAACGAATAGATGTGACGCGAAGAGAGCAACAACAACGCAATGCTGTGAAAATGCAAAAGCAAGCAAATGTGTTGGATTTAACTTGCGCTAAGCGCTGGTAAATTGGTAATCATAAAAATATATGTATGTGTGTGAAATTGTACAACGTCGTTAATATGTTTTTGCTTTTGATACAACCATATTCAAAAATTGTAAATGAATTAAGTTGCGTCGCAGTGCGAAAATATTCAGCTGCTGCTTTTCAGTTATATAATGTGATGGTGGTGTTGTTGCTTTTTTTAGCGTTTCCGTTACCGTTTCTGTTACTCAATTTCAAATTGTTATTGGGTTAATTCAATCAAGCCGCAATCGCAATCGCAAAGGCATCGGATTCTGCTTGCACGCTTTAGCCCCTTCCCTCACACACCTCCTCCGGTATACTTGCCATCACTCACACCCATACATTCGAAGAGACCCGTATTGGTGTTCGAGGCCGTTGCCGGCTTCATTAGCGATGATACCGGCCAGCGGCAAATGATGTCGATTGCTGCCAATAGCTGTTGCTGATTGCACTAAGTAGCAGCATAGCATTTGCATTTGTATACATACTTGTGTGTGTGTGTGCGAAATTTTTGCTGAATAAAGTCCTCCATTTTCACTTACTGTTGCTGCTGACAATGAAATACTCGAAGCGCATCGATTTTACAGCGGATTTGTGTAAGTGTACGTTGCCTATTTGTTGTTGTTGGTGCTATTGCGCTATAACTGATGGCGATAAAGGGTTTTGCACAGAGCGCTAAATGGCTACGAGCAGCTAGTTAGATTCGTTCTCATTTCACGATTTCCTTTTGCGAGTATATTGACGAGCATTGCTTCCTAGTAGTGGAGCGCACACACACACATACATAAACTAATTTGCTATGGCGAATTCGCTTAACACAACAACAACAACGACCCATACACACACATATACAAGTTACAGAATTAATTCAAACTCAGCAAGTTTCCAGCTTAACAAGGTTCTGCACTTCGAAAATTTTCATAATCCTCCGGTCATTCGATTTGTATTAATTATTGCATACAATTAGGAGCATTTCTTTCGATTCGACCTTGCTGCTTGGCCTTTAGTGTATACTAAGAGGTTTCATTGACGGTAAGCACACGTAATTAATAAACAATACTTCTTCAAACATGAGTAGCTATTGAAATAATAATTCGAGTTAAAAGTTTTTCAATGGCCAATTCAGGATGTCGGCTAATAAAGAAAATATTAAAACCTTAAAGATTTTAGCATTAGAGCAATTTTTTTTGGTTTGGAAGTAAAAAAATCCTTTTATGAGGAGTTTATTCTTATGACTATTTTTGGCAGCTATTTTGAGTCTGCAATTTGCATTAAACACAAATACTAAATATGCTAGCCCAATTCGGACATATATAAATGAATTATCTAAAAAAATTCAAAAGCGAATCTAATCATATGTAATTAATGCTGCTATATGATAATTCCATGATATTTTTATTCAATAAGTAATACATAGAAATCGGATATAAATGTGGTATAGCATATAGATTATGTACTTTTACATGATTATCTTATTTTTAGGCGCTGAGGCAATAATTTCAGTATTGGACTTTATTCGAGCTAATTGTGTAATACGCAATCGTTATTTATTCATATTACACTTGTTTGTTTAGATATTTCCGCTCATGCTCCTATTTGTATGCTTTATTTTTACATACCACATATTTTTTTATTAAGCTTACGCCACCAAACCGGGAATTCCAATCATTATAAACAAGAATAATTATGCCGATACCACAAGAGCAACAACAATAGCGAATATATTGAACAATATATAAAGCTCTGTGCAGACATTGTTTCATAATTAATCTACCACAACACGCAAAACACGTTTCGGAAGTGATTTGTGCAACAAATGATGTTGCCGCTGCCGACCCATAAGTAATACAGTGCTGCTATTACATAATAACAATTCATATGTTATTGCATTTGCATGCATGATTTGATTGCTTTTGCGTGCCACAAACAAAAGAGTTTGAGCGAATGCCTGGGAGGGGGGAGGGGCTAATGTGTGCCAATAACTTGTTGAAAGTCGCATATAAATTAACGCTAACTCAAATTGTGTTCAGCACACCACTGAGTCACTTACCAATGTGGGGAAACATGCTGCCACTCCCCAAGCGCACGCGTCGAGCAACGCCGACATGTGTTGCAACAGAGAGGAAAATTAATTTTTTGGAAGCATGTGCCGGTGGAGTGGAGTGGAAGCCTGCCGTGAAGCACTCGCATTTTACTGGGTGTGTGTGTCCCTGTGGTGTTATTAGCTTATTTGCATCACGTTATAGCCCAATTAAGCTAATTTGTATACAAGTGTGTTGCATAAAAGCGTGATGTTGCAAGTGCAGTCGCTGCGCTTTGAAAGGGTGGATGGAAGTGCTGCCTGCGATGCGTGTGTGAAATACAAGAAGTGTCGGCAATTTCTACGTGCAATGTAATTACGTAGCTTTTGTTGCACATGTACCTGTTGTGCCTTGCTGCACCCCAACTGAATCGGTGTATGCTGCACTAACTAGGGCGCAATTGATGCCGCAAATTGTAGCTTGATGTTTCACATAAAGAACGGCTCGTTGTATGACTGATTGCATCCAACAGGTGTGTTTGCCACTTCCCACAGGCATTTCGTATATATTTCTGTGTCTGCGTGTACGTATTTGTATATTCACTTAATATGGCACACATGTGCAAGTGTTTTGGAAAGGTAACTGAGGATCTGAATTTCTTTTTGTATGTGCCTTCGCATATATGTAAATTTGTATGAATGAATGTATGCACATATACATATATATATGTTAATGTTTAGAAGTCATTGACACCGTTTCCCTTCCACTTATAAAGAATATTTTTTAAATATAATATGATATGCTTCTCATTTCCAGCTAAATCCTTTGAAAGCAATGAACGCCTGTGCATATGCAACAAATATAAAAATATGATTGTTTTACCTATACCCAACTGTTACTACTCCTATCAAATAGCCTATTTTAAAATGTTACATACTCCATAATATTGTGTAAATAAAAGTATAAAAAACCGCAATTAAAAAATTCGATATTTTTAATTTTGTATACCAAAATTTTAAAAAGTAATTATATCCTGAATAGTTTATATCCATTCACATAAAGATTATTTTCCATAAGCGTGCTCCCATAAATGCTTTCTCAGGACCCCGAAAATTGTCTCCAAGTTTAAGAGCGAATTGACTTCTGTAATAATGTTTATAATATTACAAATATTGGGTAGTCAAAAAAGTATTTTCGTATTTTGTGAATAGACGCCGTTGCAGATGTTTCGTGCTACCAATCACATTGTGTCATACCATATAGTGTTGAGAAGGTGAGATTTTAAGCTTCAGCCAAGCAAATTAAATTCGGGGAAATTGAAAAACAGTCACAGCTGTTCAAAAATGAGTGAAAGTAATGAAGAAATTCGCTATATTTTGAAATGTTTATATAAAAAGGGAAGAATTCCACGCAATCCTCTAATGGAATTTGTGAAGCTTACGGAGGCGATGCTGTATCAATTCGTGTTGCACAGCAATGATTCGCTCGGTTCCGTTCTGGAAATTTACACGATGGAATAATGTCTCTAGCGGAAAAACGGCAAAAAGTGATCAACAAAAGTGGAACATATAATATTTGTAAATTTTATTTATTAGTAAAAAAAAAAAAAAAAAAAATAAGTTAAAATTTGATTAGAAATACGGAAATAATTTTACAACGACCAATATTAGTGCGAAAATCGTTATAAACGATAAAGAGATGCATGCAAATGAGGATCCCAAAAGGCGGGACCCCAAATTACAACACTACTAACCTTGCTGCGAACAAATTCAGAAATTCATTCAAAATGTTTGCTCTTGTTGTGCTTGTTGTTGTACTCGTAATTATTAATATTGCACTGTTGACATTCATGCCTGTCAATTGACTGTGAACACTTAATACGCCGCGCGTAATACTTCATATATGAATACACACCGTTCTGGGGAGCTCTGAAATGACACGTGTATATCCGTTGCTCGCTGTCGCCCTGCGCCTTCTACCTTCGCTGTATTGCCACTGTTAGCACGCATGCACTTGTGGCGGCAATAAAATTTTATTTGCCCATACTTGTAGTGAAATGTGTAAAGGAGTCTATTTAACGTTTTGCCGGTTTATTGGGTGCGGAAATGCTAATGCCTCGTGATGTGAGTGCGCTCAGCCGGTTTGACTTGAATGACGTGTTATTTGTTGTTGTGGTTAGCGGATTGAAGATGGAGGCGGCGTCACGTTAAAATATCCCAAACTTTCAAAATTAATATATTTAGGGTGTATTGCAAATCATACGTCGTTCACAATGGTTAAAATTTTGGCGAATCTATTCTTCTGAGGTTTGTGTGAAAGCTTAAGGTATATCTCCAAAAACTGATTTCAGAGGGGAGGTTTTCCACAAGTAAGTCGACTATTAAGTGCTTCCTCTGTCCCCATATCACTTTTCATTAGCATTGCGTTGCAGAATTTTAGGCGCATATACGAACATATTATATTTATATGTTGTCATTGCTTATTTTTAGTAAAATGCGTTTATATTATATATAATTTAATATACTGATTTCTATCAATTATTACTCTGACATTTTTGCTGTAATTTCCAGTAGAAACGGAATTGCCAAAGGAAGTCTATTATTTGTAGTATTTCATCAATTACATAAGGTATTTTCCACTTATGTTTGCATTCCGGTGGCTCCGGCATTTATTTGGTGTTGAAAATCATTGCTTTCATTTGATTTGCTGCTTTCCGCAGTAAATTCTGAAATGCAATATTTGCTGCATACTTTTAAGCATTGCTGCCGTGCATGTACGCAAATGTATTTCAATTGGAGTTTCAATGCGAACGACCAGAATTCGTTTAATTTACATAAGACAAGCACGTTATTCATTAGGCAGAGTTGCAAAATTCCAAGGTTCTCATACACATTAGTATAGCATGCGTTGTAAGCAGAACCTGAAATTATGCAATGTCATTCGTACAAAATTCAACGACGGTCAATATTTGATTAAATTTATAATTAAATGGTGCTTGTCTTGTTGACTGCCAAGTCTATTGGGCAATGCTTTTACGGAGAATTCAATTTCATTTTCCAAAAGTTACCTTCCTGCTCAGTCAGCTGTCAAAATTGAGTCTCGAAACTCAACGCAAACGCATGTGACATTCGATAAGAATTTAATTTCCTACGGATTTTGTTTGCCATGATTGCCATTTGATTATGACAATCGGCTACACGCACATACTCATATAAGTATGACTACATTCTGAATTTACCGTTGACCGTTCAGTCGATTTCTCCATTACATAAGCTAAGAGCTGGTGTGCCCGTATGAATGCATGCGTTCTACTAAAGTGCAAACAAGTCAATTTCGACCTTCACCAAACCCCCCACGACCCAAGGTCATCAGTGTGCTATCCTCAACCATTCATCTGATATTTCCCCTTTCACTCATTTTGAAACCGCCTGGGTTTATTGATTGTAGGTATGTGTGATCGATATGCGGAACCACGGTGTGGTGTGGGATGTGGTGTGTTTTGTGGTAAATCACACCATCGACTCCCCAACCTGTTGCTTGTTCGGCTGTCCATTTTGTGCTCAACACGTTGCCGTTAATTCGCCGAATGTTGGCAAGGAAACTCAAATATCTAGTGCTCCGATGACTGGCTTGTGCGGTTCTCTGTCGTTGATAATGTTCTAATCGCGCTTTAATTCAATTCCTACATTTAATTATTTTAAAATATTAATTCCAACTTTGATGAAAGGGTAATGTATTTTAATAAATTAAAAAATTTATTGTGAGTTGAGTGCTTGAAACTCTCTTTTTTTATTTATTAGTGCTACTTAACAGCACTTTTTATTGCCATTAAAACTCAAGTAATTGATGACCTTTAAAATTACGGTAATACACCCATTGATTTACTTTTAATCTTCGACGAACTAAAACCTACGAGATTAGTCGGAGTATATTTGTCTTACGCGCCTAATTAATCGTGGATTGGATTAAAGCCGCACAACCACTTCCCTGGAAATGAAAAAACTTTGGCATTATAACTACAAAAAGTGACTAAGAAATAATTATGTTATTGTGCCAAAGAAAGAGACAATCGCTCTATCTCACAACTTGCGCAAATGAGTTGTCCAAATATAACTTTTCTTTGACAAATTAATCACACTCTTATTAGCAATAGGATTCGCGACTTTTCCTTAATTTCATTCATGTCTAAATTTATCTCAAAGCCGGTTCATTGGGTCAGTATTTTTGCAAATATCGGAGTTTGCGACACGTTTTGCATCTCCTTTTGCCCACTCCACCTCTAAAGTGTTCGTCTGTCGTTGTTCATTAAATTTCATTTGCTTGCATTCGAATAAAAACACTAGAGTGTATTCAATCACACATGTGCATGCAATGCGATTAAAGTAACCTGACATTTTGATAACGGTTGACAAGCCGAATAAGATGGATGGCAAATGTGACTAGGTGCGCTAGTAAGAGGAAGTATTAGCAAATGTTGTGTGTAACTTTATTAGGTATTAAGCGACATATGTTGGCATCAAATACATTATTCTATTGCCGACATGTTATTCATTCCAACACTCTACAGTTGATTTGTGGAATGTAATGTTTAGAACTCGACAGTGCACCAAACTATGCGCAACATTTTAGTGTACTTAAATGGAACTGCTTCCTATCGCATAATTATTTAACGTTTATGTTTACTAAAACAAACACAATCACAAAGCCTACAATTAGGCAGACTGTTATATTAATTATAATTTTAGCGTAGACTTGTACCCAAAGTAAACACATAAACTCTGACAAATGCATTCTGCAGAATAATTATTCAGTGGAAACATCATTAATGTAGTCTTCGCTTATTTTCTAATAGAGTTATAAGAATAAAATACTCTGACAATTACTAATGCCTTCAACTGCAAAGGTAACATAGATTCTAGCGATAATTGGTTCAAATATTCTTATTGTAAATTATAACAGGTGAGATGCTTATGTTTATCAAAATTATTTGAATAAACCCTAAATGTAAGCAATTATTTTTATTTGGAGAACAAAACAGTTACTACAATGAGGCGTATTGTCAAGTTTAATAAAAACCTGTCAAAGGTGAATAACTTGGCTCCACGAAATGCCAAGAAAAGCTTCATTGATTTTATAAAATAATTCGATGAAGAATACGAAATAAGAAAGTACTTCATGCTATATAAAATAACAATACCAAAAATGAACAAAAGTGTTATTACAACAATCTCTTAGTAAATTTTATTTGGTAGTGACTTGCTTACTTTAGTCAAGCAAAGCTTATGCAATTCCTATTATCAAAACTAAAATGTTTTGCATTACCTTTCTTGTACATCTGTTAAAATATTTGCTTACTTATTTCAATATTGTTTGCCTTACCAATTTGGAATATTGATTGCAGAGTGCCAACTTACAATAAGGCTTCCAACCACAGTTTTTTGATTGACAGAGTTAACTAGAACAGAATGAAGTGTAGGTATTACTTACACATGCGAAGTGTTGTTGTAGGTAATGCTCATGAAAACCAAAGCTGAGACGATAAAAATTTAAATATTATGTCAGAGATAAGTGTGTGTTATGTAACGTCCAAACAGACTGCCAAAATTTAAAAGCATTTAAATATTTACAATAAAAAACAGCAACAAATTCTCATCAATTACATGATGTAGAGAGAGGCTGGCAGTGGGATTGGAGGTGTGACGCTGAGTATGAATGTTGCCACAGAGATAAGCGATTGAGTGCCAGGGGTGTGAGGCGATATTGGACGGAAACGAATATGGCTGCGTATGAATGTGTGTGGGTGCGTTTGGAAGCCACCGTTAGAATGTGAATAAGCTTCAGTGCGTGTGTGTTTGAGTGTGCAACGTTGTTTGCTATCGTCTGTCATTCACGTCACAGCACGGTAGCTGCTCAACAATCCCCTCGCAACACTGATGGATTGAGCGATTGATGTGTCGGAATGATAGCTGCTTGTCGGGATTCAATTACACATACACATTCCGACATAACTGCATACCGACAAATATATGCAAACATTTCCGTTTTGGTGTGTGTGTGAGCATGTGGCAGCTGTTTTGTGGCCTTTTTGGCTTTGTATACTTACGCAAATGCCTGAATGCTTCGACGCGCCCGCACTGAGTTAACTAAATGCTAAAAGCCCGACACCCACATTGGTATGGTATAAGGGTGTACAAAGTATATAGTGTATGCCGAGATAAGAATATGCAAATGTAAAATCCATTTTTTTCGAAAAACCCGTCGGATTGGTTGTCAGTCAGACAGATACTGATGGCAAGCATGGTTAGAAAAATATTTATCCTTTGCTTTCGGTCTGCCAATTGGCCAATGCGGTCGAGTGGCCACAAAGCATTACTTTCGAAGGAAGTATGTGCACAAAAAGCGCTCTAAATTCTTAAAATTATGGCTTTGTTTCATCGCAATGCTTTTGTTAAAGATTTATACTTTTTGGTTTTGTTTTTTTATTTTAGTTTATTTTTATTAGTCGGTCCACATAATTTTTACAAATTTCCTTAAGTAATGTTCTTTAAATACTGCACTTGAATCGCTTCTAATTAAAGAAATGTAAAAAGCAATATTATTTTAAATCATAAATATTATTTTCTGTTTCAGGAGCCTTAAGCGCCGCAGGCACATCGTACAATTTATATTCGCATAAATTACACGCCTATCACAAGAGTCATTGTATTCATGTCTACGTGTGTACACAGTTGTCACGGCTATCACAAGAGTCCTTATATTCATATGTATATGTGTATGCAGTTGTCTAGGCATTTGGGTTTAACTTAAAATCTACTTTTATTTTATGGCTCTTTCTGCCTTTTAATTTATATTGTGTCTTGTGTTTGAATGTTTTCAACTATCTGTGCAGTTTTTTGCAAAAGGGAGGTTTATTCCTGCCAGCATCTCCATGGCAGCCATAATAACCGCAAGCTAAACGATAAAAGCTGTAGATAATTTAATTTGCTTTCTAAAAACTTTGAATATGACATTTTCTGCTAAAACATGGTAATACTGAAGGGTTTGGTGTGCTTAACCTTGTATTACATAAATAAAGCAAAATATATTGTATAATTAAAATTTTTAAACTTAGTTCAGGACACTAGTTTCATATATTTTTATAATATTTTTAAAATCAGTGAATTGGCGCACTTTTTAAAATCAGATATTATTTGTTTGCATAAACAAAAACAACGGTAAATTTGCAGCGCTTGATCCAATAGTAGTCTCGCCTTCTGGCAATAAAATGTTACTAAAGCTTATTATATATGTAAGTAAATCGGATATGGTCGCAGTCATTCAATCACACACTGCCATACACACTTATGATGTTACTGTTATATTCCGCTTACGTATACAATTCAATAAGCTGCTGATGCACGCAAATAAAGTTTGAATAATGGCGAACGATGCCAGGATAACCAACAGTATCGGCTCCGACAACTAGAACGGAGGCGATAAGGATAAAAAAAAGAACGAATACAACAGCTAAACAGTAGCCAGGCATACGGCGATTCACTTTGAGGCTCGGTAATATATACATATGTATATGTAGAAGCAGACGAGCACAATGCGCCAGACAGTCGCTGAGGCATGAATTGTTGGCGCGATTTTTGCTTTAATGTTGTCATCTTTGGCAAGCGCCCAGCCAATTGTACATGCTTGTAATGGAATGTTAAACGCAAAATTATATGCCGACCCTTGCTATTTCGGAATTTGAAGACACTTATATTCGTTGCAATATTTCGGTACTCTAAGGAAGTTTTAGAATTTTGTGTTAGAAAGTGTTTATTGAAAGGACTTTCTTCAAGATGCCACTTAGTGGGCTTTTATATCCTTGAATCCCGTGACCTTAATCACTGAAACCTCTATCACGAACTACTTCATGAAATTGCGCTTATTCAACACAACGTCACAAGTTTTTGGATGCTTTGATACAAATGTCAGTGTATAAAAAATGTGCTGGCATCGCCCGGTATTACTCATACGCCCTGTCTTTCCAATTGGTGTATTTCTACTTATAAGCAAATATACAGCTATTTATTTCCATTTCTGTCGCAACATGTTTCCACACTTGTACACAAGATTAACATTTTATTTTACAACAATTCCAGTCGAGTACACTCACACTAACACAAATGAACAAATTTACTGTCTGGAATCATTTGAATTGCTTCCAAATGACAATAATTGTTATACCGAACAAGTGTAGATTCTTGTTACATATTAATGTACTAGTATGTGTTAATAATATTGTTCGCATTTATTCTACACTCATATTCGCAGTAAGTAAACGAACGTCAGTGTTGCATTTCGTTGCCGATTTTCAGCATTCTGTTTGTTTGTTTGTTAAATTATATGTTCTATTTGATATTTTGTTTACCCCAGCTCCTAAGCATCAGACAATTTTCTCCTGGCTTTGTAAAATATATGCAAGGCCTCGATGTTGAACCTACTCTAAAGTTTATTTGAAAACATGACTTTGATGAAGGTATATGAGTTCTGAAGATATGGGAAGAGGATGAGGAAGACCTCCACTCCGTTGGAAGGACCAGGTGGAGAAGGACCTGGCTTCGCTTGGAATATCCAATTGCCGGCACGTAGCGAAAGGAAGAAACGACTGGCGCGCTGTTGTTAACTCGGCTATAATCGCGTAAGCAGTGTCTATGCCAGTAAAGAGGAAGAAGGAACTATTTGCATATTGCGGTGTCCTTTAGAAATACTTGCATCTAAAACATGTTAGTTTGCACTAGTTTTTGCTTCTTCAAAATCACTTTCACCGCTATTTTTACTTGTTCGTTTTGTTTTATTTCCCAATTCCTTCTTTTTTCACTTCAAATATTTTATTTTCACGCTTTTGGCTTGTTTACTTACTTTCTCGTTCAATGAGCTTATATGTAAGTACAAGAATTCATTGACAAAGTGTAAAAAAGTCTGCGCATTCTCTACGCAAACTGCAACACTTGCCCGCCCTTTCCGTGTTTATGCAAGAATCGATTTTTTCCAATTTTTCTTATGCGCATCTCCGACATCATTTCATCTTTGATCTGCTAATGCTTAATTTTGGCGGGTTTTTCAAGTTGCTTCAATTCACCTTATTTTATTACGATGTCATTTTTTACACTTTTAAATTTACCTTTTTCTAGTTAAATTTTGTTTGTTTCCTTTCAATATTTCTTTCTATTGTTTACTTTTACGATATTTTTGTGTCTTTAGCGTTGAAAGATTCTCTGCACTAACTGAAACTATGCTGTTTTTGCGGAGCGCCAAACCTCCATAATCAGCACACCACTTGCACCTCCATAACTCATTCCATCGCAGAGTCTCCGCCTTTTTCTGGTAGTCTTCGCTACTTACCGGTGTCCTGTCTGTCGCGATACAGCGGTTGGGTAAACAAGTTGAAAAGTTGAACATCCTCACATGTTGCTCTTGTGCGCCCATATATACTTTATTGTTGTTGGCGCAGTCCCATCTACCTCCTTGAACGCCCTATTGGCCATTTATCTGTGCTTTCAACTCTTCCTGCCCACTTATCATTGAAAGACTTTTACTTTTATATGCCCTTTGTCGCTCATCTGGCGCCCACTTATCTTACGCCTCTGTTGGTTTCATTTATTCTTGTTGTTTTTCTTTCAATTACTTAAAGTGCAGTAATATTTACGCGCGCCGTTCATACATTCTTTTAATGTTTTGTACCACTTTCGAGCCGGACCCCCGCCATTTGTTTGATTGTCTGTAGCAGCCATTTTGATTAGTTCTGTCAGCAAGATATTTGTCATTCCACTTGTTCATGCGTCGACTTGTTTCTTCGCGCTGATTCCTTTACAACTGGGGCGTTTTCCGCTTTGGCTTTATCACGAGTATTCACGGAGGCCTCACTGCCACACTCCCACTTGCAAATTCATACGTTGGCTGATTACAATTTCGTTCACTTCACTCGCTTGTTTTCACATCATTAGACGTCGCCATTTCTCGGCCTTCTGGATTTCATGCTGACTTGTGTGCGTGTCGTTTGTATGTGGTGCTGCCAGACTATTACCCAACACTTATGAGAATTTATTTGCTTGTTTATTAGTTACGTCTGCGATTTCCCACCTCCTTCCTTTGTGTGTGTACCGTGTTTGTTTGCTTTGCGTGTTAATGCCTTCGTGTTCGTGTTGCTCTCAATATTCACATTCTTGAGTGGTGGGGCGTGTCTTTCGGTGTGAATTTCGCCAAAACTGGGCTTTTAGCATATTTATTAAGTGCTTCCCTTGCAGCCTTGCTTCAATTGGGCATAAAATTAGGTGAAGGGCAACATACATTGTACATATGTGTGTGTGTGTGTGTTGATGTGGCCTTTTTATTTATGTCTGTTATTAGAATTCAGGTGAATGTTCCAACGACATATTTATTAAGTACCGTTAAGTGCTGCGTGAAATTGCCATAATAGTGGAGGTGTTGCATTTTGCTCGGCCATTAAGCTCAGATATGTTTATTTAACACTTTAAGGAATTCGTTTTTTTGTTTTTTAAGACATAAAAGTGTGGAAAAAATATTCAATTTAGTAAGAGTAAAAGAGACAAAACTGTGTATTGGAATGCAAAAAGCACTTTCTTTACATATTGGGTAGTCGAAATAGTCCTTTCGTAATTTTAATCAAACATTTTGGTCGACCACTTTTTACCATTTTTCCGTTGGAGATATCATTCCATCAGTGTGAAACAAAAATTTTAAAACAAAGCGAATTACTTCATTATTTTTATTAATTTTTGAACAGCTGTAACTTTTCAACTTCCCCGAATTGAATTTTTTTTTGGTTAGATGAAGCTTAAAATGACACACTGTGATTGGTAGCACTGCAACGACATCTATTGACAAAATACGAAAAGACTTTTCCGACTACCCAATATTTTATATATATAAATTTAGTTAAAAGTTTATTTTGTTGTTAATTATTGCACTAAAAGTTGAAAGTTCAACCAATTCATTAGAGGGTAGACTTAAGCGGAGTTTGCTTTAATAACCCTTTTGATATTTGAACAGGGTATATAAAATTTGCTAAAACGTTTTTTTATACTCTGTAAAAACCGTCGGGAACTCTTCTATATATAAAATATTTTATATAAATGATAAATGCACTTTGCTGAAACACTTCCATACGTACTCATACTTATAGAAACTTGGATAGTTCATTTTGATTATAAAATGTTTTTTCTGTTCGAAATCGTGCCATTGCCTGACATTTGTTCCCTATTGACCTTACGGTCAGAAATTTAAACCTTGTATTCTCTTCTCACCACCACTGTGAAATATTTTTTCTCGCCCTCACCCAGGCCACAATAATGCTGTCCACACCTGTATACGCACACAAATTTAGTTCGCCTTAGTTACTCACCAGATTATGGTCAGCAACCAATGCAGTCACCTCTTGACTCCGCAACTTTGGTTAAGGTGTTCATCTATCATAATGAATAACGAGAATTCAAAGGTAATCAATTAGGTGTTAACTGCTTAGCAACAACAAGTGCACGCAGAACAAATTAATTAAACAGCACCTAATCGTTTTCGGCCAGAGTTGCCACATTACCTTAAATTCATTGTGAGTCCAAGTATGAATAAATAATGCTAAATTTCAAGGCAATTTCACTAGTATATGTGAATATCTATGTTGGCAGGGATATTTGATACAAATATTCCCCAAATTTTCATATTCCAAAAATAATAGATAATAAATAAAATAAATAAAGAAAAGCGACTAATCAACTAATTTCGTAAAAAGTTTGCCAATCTAAAAATGGTTAATTTTGATTCAAAAATGTCATCTGGGAACACCAACGACATCCCAGAGAACTGTTGTTGTAGTTAACTGTCCATGACCTATACTGTACATATGTATGTAAATACCTGTATGCGTAAGCCGTCGTTTGTGCAACGTCAAGGTGGCTGGAGAACTATGCGGTTTGCTTATACATACATACATACCTACATAAGTGGGCGCGTGTGTCAGTTGCAGAACTAGCATATTTGCAGTATGTCATTACTGCTGCTTGTGTTGACGATATCCTAATTAAGCATTTAACTTTGACTGCAACGTTTCATCTCTGTAGACGTCTATCAAGAGAGTTACGCACATTCAAACTGTTTGCAATATTAATTTACATCTGGAGAGCACAGCAACAACTAAATAACTGTAATATGTCTGCGGTAAATGTGAGCATCAAAGGGCAATACCCACGCGCTGACAGCTGCAAAAAAAGTTTCAACAAACATCGCATGAAATACCGCACTGCCGACGTTAGTAACAACAACAACGACTGCATTGACATTTCAACGTTGCAATAATAAATTTATTTGCCTACCGCATGAACGAAATAATATTGTCGTGTCACTTATCTCAGCCACCAATTGCCACAAAAGACAGCCGCCAAGCGGATATAAAATTTGTTGCAAGCAAATGAAAACAGTAGCGAAGCACATGAAAAGCTGACAAACTTAATGACAGATGTCTTCAAAGCCAAAAGTCCAATAATAAACACATGCACGGGTGTCATTTTTGTGGCCTTTCCTTTAATTTCTCCTGTTTTGTTTTTTGTTTTTGTTTTTGCTTGAGGAAATTAAAATTCGCGTTGTCGTAAAATGAATTAAATTGAAATGAAATTTCAAGCGGGGCTTTAAAGTGTTGTTGCGCTGCCTTAAGTGATGATAATTGAACTGCGGTTTCGTCGCTACATCTCGTCTCATCGCGTACATCTATTTATTTCTTCCACAATTGACGACTGGCGTCACCCTCGATTCAACGTCCCGCTGCAAGCATGATGCTCACGAATATCGCCTGCATTGTTGCGTGTTGCACGTACTGTATGCCATTCATTTGTGCGTGCGAGTGTTTGTCGTATATTAGTATATTCAGAGCACTAAGCGCACGCCATAGCACGCCGGCTGCATGCAACACACTACAACGCTACGTTGTGGATTAGTTTTTAATTAATGTGCCACAGGCATGCAGCACCAGCGATCACATACGACTTGAGTCTAGTGATGCGCATGCGTAATGGTAGTTTTGTTGAAAATGAGTTATATTTTGCCTTAATTTAGCTGATGCTCTTGTGACTTTATAAACGATTGCGCCAAGCAATTAAAAGTGACATTCAGCGAATTCAAAGAAATTCATAAATGCGTGAAAACGCGGTAAATAGAATTAAAGGTCATTGTATTGTAATACTACCAAATGAAATTAGTTTTGCTCTCAATACTCATACACATACACATTAGCATTCAGTTACTTTGCTTCGTTATTCATTTTATAATATGCCATCTCATCATATAGGTTGTCAAAAAAGTCTTGCGGCGCCGAGAGCGGTAGTTCTAGTTGTATTCGTCGTATAGGGTCATGCTACACCTTTTTGGAAAGCCCATTTCACGCGCTAACACATGTTTGATTGATTGTTGTTTCTTTTAAGTCGTTCGTGAGTTATAGCGTCGCAAATATGGAGCAAAATAAAGAGAAAATACGGCATAGGTTATAGTACTACTACGATAGAGGCAAAAATGCATCTCAAGCCGCCAATAAAATTTGTGCAGTTTATGGACCCGATACAGTTTCCATTTCCACCGCACAACGATGGTTTCAACGTTTTCGTTCTGGTGTAGMGGTGGTCGMRGATGYGYCACGCWCCGGAAGBSCTGTCGTCGAAAATTGCGATAAAATCGCTGAATTGGTCGAAAGAAACGGCATAGTAGCAGCCATAGCATCGGTCAAGAGCTGGGCATGAGTCATCAAAAAAATGTTTATGAACAACTGAAAATTCAATAAAATACCGCAAGACTTTTTTGACAATCTAATATTAAAAATATTATTTATACAATTGGAAGTAATGCAATAGGTATTTTATTTTATTTTAATATGTAGATGTAGTGTTGTTTTATATAAGCCGCTTTATTTAATTTTGATATTAGTTGGTAAGCATATCAAATTATTAGTGAAAACAAATGTTGTAAGAAATTTAATTTTTTTCATACCACTTTTATAGTACATTACTTCAGTATTAAAAATATTTTTCTTTTTTTTTTTTTGGTTTACTATGATAATTGTAAGTTTTATATATACCAATTTGATGGCAACGCTTATAACAATATTGCCGATATTGTTGGCAAATTTTTATGAATTTTCATTAATCATTTATAAAATCGTAAACAGTCTCTCAAAATTATTTCACTTGTGCTTTTATCAATTCTTTCCTACTTCTTTACTGGCGTAGGCACCGCTTACGCGATTACAGCCTAGCTAAAAACAGCGGGTCAGTCGCTTCTTCTTTTCGAAACGTGGCGGCAGTTGGAAATTCCAAACGAAGCCAGGTCCTTCTCCACCACGTCTTCCCTCAGAGCTGGAGTGTTTTCGGCCATACGTCGCTATCTCTTAATTCGCCAAACTATGTCAATGTCGTCATACTATATATAGTTCATAAGTGGCAAGTTTAGTACTAGTTGGTGTTGTTCTTAAAGCTCCCGGTATGCACAGCGCAGTGATGCTTTGAAATATGTTTAAGTAAATATAAGCTACTGTGACTGAAATTTCGTGAGCAGTTTGTATGTGCGTTCTGTACAAGTCACATTGTGCATTTCCGTTACCTTCATTTGATATGTTTCCCTATCGCCTTGGCGTGCAGTGTGCTGGCCATGTTCTGAGTCTTTTAATTTTCGCACGTTTGCTTTTACCTTGGCAACTTCTTTTTTGTTGTAGCAGCTGACACTTTTCCCGTTTGCATTCATATTCATATTACCGGAGCAAGTGTATGTGAGCAACCATCCCACCAACCGGTAAGTGATGTCAAAGCCAAAGGTAAAAGTAAAACTAAAAGCGAAAGCGAATACTAACAAGGAAACGGAAAATAAACTTGAACGAAAGTATGCAACTTTTGTACACTTTTGCAGTATATCCGCAGGTGTAACTTTCGCTCTCGACACACTTAGCTCTTTGAGTGCGATTCTTTTGGTTTGCTGCTCAATATCTTATGCTATATATGTACATATATGTACCACCCTAATGAGAGTACCGCCTCCGATATTTACTTCAAAAATTGCTCGCTGAATTTGTCGATCACAAGTGTTTCTCAGTCAACTTAATAATTGGTGCGAAGCGATATCCTTTGAGCGTCAAATTGAATTGCAAAAATGAAACTATGCCAAAATTATAGCATGCAAGAAAAATAATTCTGAAAAATTGCATACATTTGTTAATTGGCAAAGTTATTGCTATCGAAGCCATACATATGCATGTACCTAAACATTGCACACCAAAAACTGTAAATAATAAAAACGTGGCAGTGTGAGAGCACGCTTGCAACAAATACGAATGAAAATTAATAACTTTTTCTGCAGCAAGGCAGTCAATTGCATGTTCAAAAGCGACCACAGCCACAGGAATACACGCACATACAACCTTGTCGGAATATTATTTATGTATATGTATGGTATATTGAATATAATAAATTAAAGTTATATTTCAAAGTTGAACACAGGAAATACTTTTACACTTGTGCAACATAAATGCAATCAAGCATAAAAAAGCACATTAATGAAGTTAAAGCTTGTGTGGAATTTTTTCCTGCATCGCATGCCACACACGTGGAAAAATTCTTGTGAAAAGCAAATAATTTAAATAAAAGTTAAAATAAAAACTATGTAAATTATGTAAAATGCGTTGGGTCTGCACTGTTATTGTTGCACGGTTGTACAACTTTGCTTGGCCACGTTTTAGAGTAAAGGGAAGTGTAAAATGATTTCAAAAGGAAAATATATCATAGTTGAGCTAAAAATTAAATTACTTTAAAAACCTTAATAAAAAAAACCAGAAAAACACAGAATTCCTTGCAAGAACTTTATTTCGGTCGTTAAGTTTGTTTGGCAGCTATACTTCACAGACATCCGATGTTAACAATTTCTTTGGAGATTGTATTATTGCTTTAGTCAGTAACCCATGCCTGCTTTAGTAAGTATTTCAAATAAAAATAAAATGTTCAGAAAATTATTAAAATACAATAAAAAATAATAACAATAATGAATAATTAGAAGTAAAAGAAAGAATGTTAAAACTATGCAATTGAATGCAGCAAAAGAGTTAAGCGCACTGTAATGAACAAAATAATCGCAACTTGGGTTCCTGCTTTCTCCAAAGGAATTTTTAACGTATTAGATATCTAAGTAAGGTAGTAGACGTGTTTTACGTTTTGCCAGCTTTGAGCATAGAATGTTTGGTACTTATGCTTCGCACTTTGATATGTTAATGAAAATCTTTTATTATTTCGAAGAATATCTACTCCCGTGTTCTAGTAATTTTAATATTTCTCTTACTCCTAACACATTTTGTTTTGCATCAGTGTGTACAGAATTTGAACATCCATTTGCTTTGCCTTTTCCGCAGATCCATTTGAACAAAGACAAATCAACAACAACAAAGGCGCTTCCAACGAAACAAATTGCGAAAGTCGTAACCTCGCATAGCTTTAGTCCCTCAGAAAGCAGCTATCGCACACCTGGACATGGAACGGAGGAGCAAACAAATATCGAAATAGACCAAGAACGCACCCAACTCATAAAAGAATAGCAGCGACAGCAATAACAAAGGTGAGGAACGCATAAAGCGAGCTTTTAGAGTAAACATATTGAATACAAAGCGAACGCTCCCCGTACGCAGGCACAAAGTTTGCGTCGTGCTGGGCGGGTGCATGCTACCAAGTTGGAAGTAATGCCGACGCACTTGTTCGCCGGTAAAACATTTCCTTTAGAACTTCTTTTCATGCGCAACTCAACTCGTTCGCCTGCTCAAAGGTGAGCAGATGTAGGAGAAAATAGAAAATATGCACTTGGGGAGTTGTCAGGGCGGAGCTGCGCCTCTGCAAGAATTTACATAAGTACAACCTGGCTTAACAGAAGAGTGAGGTAAATCCGATGGAGTGCATTTGCCCTCCCAACAATAAACAAGGACATACATATATATGTACATGCAGGCGCCTTTGAATGTGTGCAGTAAAGGTAAACAGGTTAAAAGCCAAGGCAAATGGCTGCGCTTTAAGTGCCTTTCTCCATTCTTCTCGACTGCTCCACTCTTTGTGCGCCTTACGAATTGCCTTTAATAGCTGGCATACAAACTTGCAACAAAGAAAATCTTTTTCGCAATTTTATAATAACAGCAACAAAATATAATGCCGAAAACACCAAAATCCGACTGCATTGTCGAAGTTGTTTTTTGTATTTTTCTCCTCCGCATTAAGCGCTCCGGAAAATCCTGCCTTTCACGCCAATTTGTGGCTGTCAGGTTAGTTGGGGCGGGGTTAGGCGGGCTATGCAAGCTTTCGCTTGGAGATTTAACTTGTATTTTGCAAGTAAAGTTCGTTTTCTGTTTGTAATTTTTACTTTTACCTTCCGGGTTTGGCTCACAAATTGGTTGCATGTTGGCAACAAGATTAACCTCTGCATTATGTATTTTCACTCATTTGTGCATTATTTTGCATGCCACAAGCCCTAAATGAAGTTGCAAGTAAGTGCTGGTGCATAAGTGTCGGGTGTTTTCGGTAGTGTTGTTGGTAGCGCTAGTGTGTCAACATGTGTTTGGCTACCTGGATTATTATGTGCAATATCAGTGGTGACGGCATGGAGTTTAAGTTTATGAACACAGCTTAATGAATTTGCGTTTGAGTATGCGTTAGAAAGTTTAGTTAGCTCAACTACAGTCTTTTAAATATAAAGTTTTAAATATTATGATCGTTGTCTAACGTATTAAAATGGCTGTTCCAACATTATTAATATTAAAATCATATTGAAAGAGGAAATTAATATTATAAGTAATAGATATTGGAAAATATATTTCCTTTCATAAGCTAGTACAAAAGCCATTGGAAATGGTAAAAAGTGAATAAAATCCTAGTAGGTTGAAACCCGTTGAAAAAAATAAATAAAAGAACAGAAATGAATGGAGAAATAATTTACGGAGTATCTGAAGTCGGGAAGAGAAAGAACGGGTTCAATATTTAACGGTTAAAAATGGGTTTTCTCGATTTCCTGATCGAAACTAACAGTCCCATATGCGAAGTAGTAGATAATTAAAAAATCTACAACTTTTTTAGTAAGACGTTTTCACCTGGCCTCAAAATATTTATAAAAAAGTTAAAATAACCAATTTTTTGGTAAATTTTATTTCTATCTTTTAGACATTTTTTTTTAATTTTGACATAACCTTTGAAAGATATTTATTTTTTCTCCGTAGAAACCGAAAAAATCATAATTTTCAATCGAAAGCTCTCACGTCGAAAATGCAAACCAAGTCCAGTTTTATAGGATCAGTATTCTATGAGAATACACTTTACAATTTTTTAATTAAGTGGTAACCCTATTTATTCGTCTTCTTTACTGGCGTAGACACCGCTTATGCAATTGTAGCCGGGTTAACAACAGCGCGCTAGTCGTTTCTTCTTTTCGCTACGTGGCGCCAATTGGTTATTCCAGTCCTTCCACCGGAGTGGAGGTCCTCCTCTCAATGAATCGCTAGACCTTACACACACACATTACATATACGTTCACATATGCAGCACACATAGATTCATCAACTTCCGTTCCGGCACTTTTGTTAACCATTGTTGCTGTTTGGCTCCATAGAAAATATGCCATCATTATAATCATTGCTACTTATGTGCCTATTTGTGTCTTTTCTTCAACTTTTCCTCAATTTCTTATGCACTTGTATGCTTGTTGGTGGCGGGTGGCGATTCTTCACCGCCTTTTCTTGCTAGAGCACCTCCGCTGCTTTTGTTGGTGCGCACTTTCATTAGACTCGCACTTTGTTCTTTGACGGCTATCCCTTTACTTGTAGGTGTAGTTATGTTCATATGGCTGCCCTGCAACTCCACTTCTCATCACTTAATTACTTTCTTTGCACACTGTTTGTTTCTGCCACTTTCTTGATTCAAATTCCATGTTTCATTCTTTGCTTTGCCTTGTTTCAAGAACAAAGAGCAACGTGCTCGGTTTTTACATGCTCTCATTCCAACAGCAGGGAATTGGTGGATGTGGTGTGTGACGTCTTTTGAAACCGCCACAAGGAAATGATCTCAGAGTAGTTTACACTCGCTCATTGACGGCTGTCGCTTTTACGGGTATTTTGTAATTTCCCAAAATGCGCGAAGGCCTAATGAGCATGTCATAAGTTTCCTTTAAATTAAAGAGTTGTTGGCAGCAATGGCAGTTGGCATTGGTGGGGCGCAACTTAGCGTTTTCCTTTTCACTTCGTTAGCAACGCTGCCCTCTTTTCAAGCCTCTTCGGCCAGCGTCGCTCTAAATTGGCTTAGTTACCAGCGTTGCCATACTTTTTCATGGAAATGTTTGTGTGTGTGTGTGTGTGTGCGGGAATGTGTGCACAGACATAATTTCCCCGCTTGCTATTTGTTTGTGTTTTTATGTGCTTTCCTTAAAATTTGCTCGTCTAATGACTCACGTTTAATCCTGCAATGATGGCGGATGTGCTCTAATTTCATTCGATTTAAATTAAGCGCTTCATTTAAAAGAACATTCATCGTCGCGAAGTCGTCATTTTCATAATGTTTCTAATTATTTGCGCTCATTTTGGACTGGAGAAATTCGACGGGAGCACCGTGAACTAATGAGTACACATGTACGTTAAATTAATATTTAATTGACGGATTTTGGTGCAAAATATTATGGAATCTTATGTACTAAACACACAGAGAAAATTTTCATTTGGAATGTGTTCTCATTAAACAAGAAACCCAATAGTGATAACTACGTGAGTGGTGAGTGCCTTGATCGTTGATTATTTAGAGGTTTTCTTTTTGGACATCTCAGCTTTATAGAAACAACCAAAGAACCAATTTTTTCAACCATGATGTAACCTTCTCGAGTTACCTTTACAGGAAAAAATTTGCCTTTATGCTTGGTGAGTGAAAACCAACAGTAATTATAACGACATTTCTCATATACTATACATAACCAACCGAACGTGGGAGCGATAAGCTGAATTTATGTTTTTTCCTTGTTTATCTAACAATTGTACGTATTACATAAATCCAGTCGAGAAATATATAGGTTTATTTACATATATATAAATGATCAAGATGATGTTAAGATTTGAAATTCGAATGGCTGTCTGTCCGAACGTCCGTGCAAACTGTAACTTGAGTAAAATTTGAGATATCTTGATGAAACTTCGAATGCCCTTTCCTTGGCAAAAAAATTATGAGGTCGTAGATGGGAATATTCAGACCAGAGTCTCCATTTATATCTCATAAAGTTTTCGAACTTTCAAGAGCGGTTTTTCTAAACACGGTGCGTATTTGTGTTCAGAATGACTAATTATAACTTACACGCCTTATGTCTGAAGATACTCCCGTTTTAATCCTTGCAAGTTACTAAAGTATGAAATGTTCGGTTATACGCAAACTTAGCGCTTCCTTACTTGTTATATAATATTTCGCTGCTAATTTAGAGCAAATGTTTGCTAATCACGATGAAGATTTGGAGATGCTTATAAAGCCAGAAATTTTACATTGTGCTTTTGTTACAAAAAAAAAAAAACAATAATAACCCAAAACAACAGTGGACGTTAAGTTTCGGGCATTAAAAACCCAAGGGATAACCGGAAGAGAAGATTAGGGTATACACAGAGATTAATGCCGCCGACCATCTCCAGGTAGAATATTGTGATGACCGCGGTTTGAATACTGCAACATTCTCCCTTCTGAGGGCTGAGTAGACTGTGTTTGTATTTTTGTGATGGTTTTTTGCTGTTCTTATTTGCTTTTGGTGGTATAAGCCGTTCTAAAACGGCACAGGAAGTAAATACTTCTCTCCACCTACATACACCTATATGCATAGCAGCATCACACCATCATACACACCCATTCATAAACGCATCGCATCACTCGCCTTTTGTCGCCACGCAGCTATTTCCCTCAGTTTGCATTCTTTTTGACTTACAGCCAGCTTATGCGGCTTAAATGGGCTGCAGATTAAATAGTGTTCTTGGTATAAGTGTGTGTGTGTGCTTGCTTGTGTTGTGTATATTTTTCCAATGACAGCTGCGATTGTTGTTGTTCTAGCGATTGCTTACTCGCCGAGGTGTTTTAGTGTTGTTCCATTTGTCGTTGCCTTGCTTAAGTTGTAAGCAGTGATTTGCATGTTCATTCGTGCTTTTTTCAAGAGCGCAAGAGAGGAGCAGCAAAACAAAGCAGCAAACAAGCAAGGCGCTCACCATCCCAAAGAACAGCTGTAGCAGCAATTTCACCGTTATAAAAGTCAACAATGAGCCGCATAGTCTTCAACACTCTTCCATTTATTGTGTTTTTTGCTCTGGTTTTTTTTTTTGGTTTGTTTGCTGCAGTTCCTTGCTGTGAAATGAAACATTTACTGGTGTTGGTATGTACCTGTGCGTCTAGTATATACATATGAGTATATACATATGTAGAGCTTGCGAAACGTCGGAATTTTCTTTTGGTGCTCTATTCCCAGTTCTTATGATGAGTACGAGAATTATTAGTGTTTATTTATATTTAAATAAAAGCTCAAAAGTTAGAAAATAATCCTCAAGTGTTATGAGCTCGCTCTGCAGCTGAATGTGAGCAATTTGCAGTTTAGAAATATATCATTGTTTTCTGATAATTCTATTTAAGAAGTGGTTTGCAAATTTCACCTTGGTTTTACTTAATGATTTGTTAGCAAGCTTTTAGCTTTCCAACCTGCTTTACTTAAATCTCTAAGCAGCAATATTTTCGTAAGTTTATGGATATTGTGTGGACACTTTGCTTTAAATGATTACTAAAGCTAGAATAACAAGGGAAGTCAAAGTCCGCAATAGTGCCATAGCATTTCAAACAGTCTTTAGTTTTTAAATTGTCTTATTCTAATTTATGTATAACTATTAAAGCCGAGTCCAGAAAAGCTATTTCTAATCGCTTTATTACTTACTAGTGGTAGTACCGCATACTTATTGCATATTTACACAAATGTTTGATAAGCGCCAGATTTCATCACAGAATGGAAATTGTACCCTGCTCACAACGAGCTCAGCTACTTCTTCCTCGACTCATTTTCAAATTTTGCATAAACCGTAACCAAAAACAATAAGAACAAATAAAAGTTTAAAACCACTTCACGTGCAACGCCCTTTCATAAAAGCGTAACAATTATGGCCCATATGTATGTAACAATACGATGCAGGCGGCCCCTAAAAGTAAGCAACAGCAAACAAAAGGCACTTTTGTGTGCATCCGACTGGTGCTGGAATAAAGCCTTAAACGCAAGCTGTCGCGGAATCGAAGATAAAACACACCATCGGGTGCCAAACAATGGCAGCTCCATGCAGCCCTACAGTATGTAAAATGCACTCAGCTCCCGACAACGCCAATCCATAATGCAAAAGCGACCGCTTACATGCACTTCGAATTGCATACTTTTGTGCGCATGTAGCCGAAGCGGGAAGAAACCGCTGACGCTGAAGTAGCGCTGAGTGTTGCTGCACGAAAATTGGCTCACTTGGAAATGGTGAAAACAGCGAAAAAATTTACCATGAAATGCGGCAACATAACAATTGAAACTCATGACGCCTTAAAGCATGCAAATACACATTTATTTCTTGCAGAAATTATGGCATAATTCTCGACCTGAGCTGGAAAAAAATGCATTTAAGTGATGTTGAAAAACTGGCGCGGAGCTTCTGAAATTTTGGAGCAAATTTTTTATTAAGTTGCCAACGCTGAACAAATATAGGCGCAATTCCATGATTTACATCTTCTACGGAATAAGTGAGACTCTGTATTCTTTTCAAGTTATGAAGCGAACTGATAATTGGTTTCAATTATGCTTAAATCATAACGGCACTTACAATTTGAATGCGCCATCACTTTTCTTAATTGCTGTAAAGGGTCTGAAGCTCCGAAGTTGCAGTGTTCTTAAGCTGTGACTAACGCAAATGGTGCGAAATGCTTTGCATGTACCTAGGCATGTGATCTTTATATATATATATAGTGTTGTTGAGAGGGTGCCTCTGTATGCAAAGGTTGATTTGTGTGACGTTTTTGTAATTGCGTACGTGCGTGCGTTCTGGCGTGTTTACGTGCGTGAAGTCATTTTGGAGCTTTCCAGTAGCTCCACAAATCCTCAAACTGGTTTTCTTTTTTGTTGCACGTCGTGTTTTGGGATGTTTTACCGTTGATTTAACATCTATTGTATTTATTGTTGCTACAAATCAACTTTCACATCCTAGCATTGTTTACACGGTAAATACAGCACGTGTGGGTACACACACGAGAGTTCATATATACAAGTAAATGCGCACTTTTTCGCTTTTTTCCGAGAACTACATCGTGCTTCGCTGCCTTGTTGCTTTAATTGCGGTTTCGTATTCGACAATCGATACCAAAATATAATATTACCCGCAGTCGACAAAGGTGTGGTTGCAATAAAAAATAATTTAATCAATATTTGACTTAAACATTTTTATTTATTCTATAGTCCCAAATACTGGATTAAAAAATAAAAAAACAAATCCCAAAACTACCGGATTGGGAATAAATAACCAGTAAGAAAGTTCGGTTGTAACCGAATATTTTATGTATACTCTTGGCACTTATCAAGGATCAAAGCAGAGAAATAATGGAAAACCAAGTGTTTAAAATGTATTCTTAACTCAGAGCTCAATTTCTATTGAACTAATAAATGCGAGCCAATGTCAACCAGTCGTAAATTAATGTCAATTATCCCATTAGTTTCCGTTGAGCCACCGCGAACCAGACTGCACCACAAAACAACATGTTTGCTGTGATCATTTTGTGTATTGTTCTAAAAAAAAACTGTCTCAAAACCAAAAATAAAGAAAATTTAAAAAGCGGGAACAATAAATTGTACACAATTTTCTTGACAAAATTTAGGAAATCGTGTCCGTTTGTCATAGATAAAATGAACAAAATGTCAACACAATAGTGTTCGTGACCGATCATTGGAACGTATTTATATACGGTTATAGGAACTGCTTTTGTATGTAAATAATGTCACTGTGTTGAACTCGAAAGAAGTTTAACTTCGGATGCATCGAAGTTCTTCTTCCTGGAAAAAACGAATAAGTGCCATTTTGCTTACATTTTATGCGAAAATACTCTTTTCTTGTACTCTTTTTCATATTTTATATTATGAGATCATTGACCTCTTTGTTTACATTTTATAACGTCAATAACGTTTTTGGTTACATTAAAACAAATCAACAACCATGTTTCCATTACAAGGTCAATGACCCGTTTGTTTACATTTTATGGATCCAATAATTTTTGTTTATGGTAAGCACAGTCCACAACCTTTGTTTACATTTACCCAAGTCAAGAACCTTTGTTTACATTTGAGGACAATAGCCGTATTGTTTACATTTTATGAGGTCAATGGGCCCTTTGGGTTACATTTTAAGAGGTCAATGACCCTTTTGTTTATATTTTGCCGAATTCAGTGACTGCTTTGTTTATATTTTAGAGGACCAATAATCTTTTGTTTAAATTTAACCAAGTCCACAACCTTTGTTTACATTTGCGATCAATGACACTTTTAAGGGGGTTGGTCAATGACCCCTTGTTTTTACATATTTAGAGGTCTATGACCCTTTTGTTTACAATTATTCAGGGCCACAACCATTACTTACTTTTAGCCAACTTTTGTTTTCATTTGGGGTCAAGTCCCCTTCGCTTTCATTTGCTTTCGGACTATTTACCTAAAGAACACTATTTGTGTGTAGTTTAATACCAATTTATTCATTGCTGCTTTATTTCTATACTGGTAATAATTGAATCAGATGGAATTTAAACATGTGTCACATAGGAAGTGGGCGTGTTTATGTCCGAATCCTCTCATTTTCATCGTAGAATAGGTCTGCATGACACTTACATAAGTGTCTAGGAGATTAAATTATATATGCAATTTATATACGTATATACGTAAACATGCTATATGGTTATGTTTGTTTGCATCGCTGAGAACAGGAAATTGAGTTTGTATTAAAAGCATAGCAAACAGAAGCAATCAATCATAGAATGGTAAATGAAACTGGCAAGAAAGCCTTTGCTTTGATATATAAAATAAAAGAAAATGAAATATTTGAATTGGATACATACATTTGTGCATAAATACCTACATCTCTTCATCAATATTTATATACTTGTCAATATTTTATAATCTGCTGGTCATTTGTGCTTCTGCTTAATCCTTTTTTCAATTCACTCAATTTGAGAGGCTCCAGGTTGTATTCAATGAGCGAACAATAGATATTACACATACATACAAAGCATTGCAAGTTGCGTATCCGCCATGGCGGTTGAGCGACCGCTGTGCTGGTGCCGCATACGCCCTGTAGTTCCAACCCTCAGCAACTCAGTTTTGTAGATACAAATATTTATGTTTATGTTGACTGGTACCGGTGATGAATGAAAAATGGAACTGGCGACCAATATACCGTTATTGATATATCCTTCCAATCTCTCCTCTCTCTAGTGGCACATTCATTTGACCCTTGAAACTTACGTTCAACAAGCAGTAAAGAAAAAAATATCGTTTCTAATTCCTAAAAATCTGGAAAAAATGTGAAAAAGCGAAAATAATAATCGATATTTATCGCTTATTTAGTAATATTTATTGATGATTTCCCAAAGCGGAAACAATTCGATAACTTCATTAGTAAACCGTAGGTATGAACCTTTTTTAGTTTAAGACCTGATGCAATGACATCGGCTACAGGCGAGTTCACCAATTAGTGCAAACGACAGAAATAAATTACCATGTCGCTTTAATGGCATCTGGTTTATCTCCGCAGGCCATCAGTATTCGCACATACATTCATATATATACATACATATATAGCATAAGCATCTGTACGCATGTATGTGTGGCGCACGCACATGAAATTCTTAATTATAATAAATATTAATGCGCGCGCAAGCAAATAAACAATGGATAGCTGAGTATATGCTCGCAATAGAATGAGTAATTTCCAAATAAATTGAATTGTTGGACAAGCGTGGGTCCATGAAATATTAAACGCGCAATTTACCCGATTTGCTGGAAGCTTTACCTTCCATTTGTTTACTCGCCGCCAGATATTCAACATTAGTTGCTTTTGGGTGTTCAATTACCTAATCCTTTCCCTGTTGGCTGCCATTTTTACATGCATTTGGTCAACCAGCGTTAGAGCCCGGTAATATAGGTGGGTTCATGGTGTATCTGTTATTGATTTCTCAAGGCTGCGCTCTCGATTTGTCCGGAAATTAGCAGTTTTCGCATAATTTAGTGGAATAAAGAAATTTATTCGCACTTTCCACTGAAAAATTTTGTACTCATATTCAAATTGAAATCAGTCAGTTATACCAAGAATGAAGTAATGAAACTTCTTGTGTGCTGGAATGGGAAGGGTGCGTATGTATGTGAACATATAAGTGATGATATGTTTAGATCCCATAAATTCATGCCACGAACAGTTAAGTGCTAGACATTTTTCACGAGATTTCAACTTTTATAAAAACTATTAAACATGATTTTAGTTTTATCAAAAAAGGGCATATTTTATTATATGCTCTGTCAAAACGGTGTCATCGGTGGTTCACGAAAAGCACATGTCGAACTCATTACACCAATTTTATGTTGAGATCTGTAAGACTTGTCAGCTAACCACTGTCATCCACGTTAGGATTGCGATACATCTCGGAATTTATATTTTTCTCATATCTCTGGTTTTTGCCCACGAAATAATACTGTAAAATAAATTACGACAATAAATTACGGTGTTACTCAAGCCGGCAATACTTTCAATGGGGTTGCCGCTCTCTCAGCACCGCACGTGTCTTCTATACGCGCAAAAGCGCTCTCTCTCCCCATCATTCTCTGTCCCCAAAACTCTCTCTGACATTTTAGCGCGTCCTTTATCGCCTCGTCTGATCGCGTCGTCATTCTTTGACTTAAGTTTTGCTTCAACTCGAGTCTAGGAGAAAACTTTTTAGCTGCAGGTTACACACACGCTCACACGTATGTCCATTCATTTTCAGTTTATATGTTTAATGGTCTCTGCACACACCGTATGTTAATGTGTGCGTAACTCTGATATGAATATATTTGATGTTTTTGTTTCAGCTTTCGCTCACAACGGGCGCTGCCTGTCAGTGGCGGTGGAGAAACACACACACACACGTTGTATTTGTATAAGTAGAATTATTTACAAATTCACTTTTGGGTTATTCTCCCGCGGCATGCAGCTTTTAATTTGGGGGTCTGTATCCGCCCACGCCCACTCCGGCGCGCTGCTGCTTCGCTAAAACTTTGCTGTTTCAATACTTGACTGTATTGCCTTCGTAAGCGCTGCTTTGCGAAAGTTTTTAACGAGCTCATATTTGCCTTTGGGTGTCAGCAATTTTTACTAAGAAAACAAACGAGATCTTACCTTGGAACTGAATGAAGTGGAAGAAAAGCAACGTGCAGCAAAATACAAAGCAGTGGCGGCTTTGACTTTTGTCTTTACTTTGAGCCCAAGCCAGATTAGCGTTTCGAAAACTTGATTACAAAATTAACCAGCGAGTCAGAAATAAAGTTTTCACCCATACATATGCAGACGCATGTGTGTTCATGGTATACAATGAATGCGTACTTGTATTTGTGCATGTATGTGTGCTTACTTTGGTTATTTTGAGCTTGGAGTCCTATTCGCTCTTCTCGCCGTCATAAATTATTCGTCCCTGCAACTATTTCCTTTGCTTTATGTAAATATTTGTCCGTTTCCACCGTTAAATGCATAAATTACTCAAAATTCCGCCAAAGGCTTATGAGATTTGCGATATGCATTTGCGAGTATGTGTGGCTGCTTGTATTTGTGGAAGCAGATAATATATGCGCCCTGAAGTATGCTTTTGTAAGCATACAATAACGGCAAACGGATATTGTAAGAGCGCTATTCATTGAGAAATCTCCCGCAAACTGATTACGGTATATGTTTTAGATAAACATCATTTGGAGATCTAAAGGCGGATTTATAATTTAAAGATTAAAGTTGTTTAAAGACTTGTTTTATTTCGTTTGTACTTGCATATATTACTTCAAGGCTGTTCACTTTTGGAAATTATGTACAATAAAATAAAAATGTACATGTAAAGCTTTAAAGTACATGCATTTCCGAAATGAATTTCTCAACACGCTCGAGTGCTCCCAAGAATATGCTTCATTGAATTTAGAAATTTCAGCAGCCTTAAGCTTTAATTAAAAGTACAGCCGGGAGCTTTGATAAGAAAATTTTAAAATAGAAAATAAAGTTTTATTAATTTTAAAACGGTAAGTTCATTACGCGCTGTTGAGTTTACACATAAAATCATGTTTCTGACTAAATTGTGACGAATTGTGTGCATTTGCGCCTCTTTATGCGTGTAGGCACTAGATGCACAAGTATGCGTTGTTTCATGAGAACTATTATCTATGCGCCTTGCACTTGAGTTATTTTGCATAATGCACACATCACTTTCTACTTTGTTCGCCAAAAATTAAAAACAACGTGTGCAACAGGACAAACAGCTGATAACAATGCTGGACGCACATTGCCTCATACCAAACCCACCTGACCAAATATAAAGCAATCTTGGAGATACCGTTACACTGTTTTGTTTTCATGAACAATAGTCGGGTACGCACCTACAAATATGCAACATAACAATACAAATGCCTTGTTTCAATGACGTTGCAAGTATGTGGGTGTGTTAAAGCGGTTCGGTGGCCCGAAATAAATTTCAACTTTCGACAATGGGACAGACAGTAGCGCGGCAAGCTGTGATATGCTAATTGCTAGCATATTTGTGAGCGCATGACTAAACTTCAATCAACGCGTACAGAAGCTGTCAGCACCCATTAAAAGCCAGTCGAACACACACAAGCACACCAACAATTTGACGTTTACAATCGGACTGAGTTTATGTGGTGGTGTGTGTCTGCATTTCAAGTATTCAAAACAAAAGCACGCCATTTGGTTGTTACTTCTGACGTGCGCTTAAAACTATGATTCGTGTGTGTGCCGAATGTGTGCGACTCTTTGCTGCAAGAGAGGTGATTTTTTTCGTGCAACAATTTCTTTGATTCGCAGTGTTAAAAGAATTTTTTCCATTAAGTTTTTGGTTTTGTTTTTAAGGTTGTAGTAAACAGTTTGGCTTGATTTTTAACGCACGTTTCTGTTTCAGTTAACTCTGTCCTTTGTGACTGCTCAGTTAGGCAAGCGTCGAAACGTTGTGTGAAAAAGTTTCATTTTAGCAAGGGTTACTTTGAGGATTGCAGCACGAGATCAGAATCATAAAGCGCTCGCTTAGGTCATGGATGCCATAATGCCACAACAGTTTGACACGGATGCCTATGCTTGTGAATTGGCCCAAATGTTGGGCTAAAGTCTATGGCACAAGCTGGATTCAGTGCAAGAGGTCCGCTTGACTTACAAAAGTAGAGTAGAGTTAGCATATACCTGTATATATTTCCCGGTGATTACCCAAACTAAAGCAATTAAACAATAAAATAAATGAATTACTTTTAAAAGTCTGATTGTGTACAATAATCGCTATAATATGTTCTGAACATATCTCAGTCACTTTTAATCATATCACTTATGGGATGAATTTCACTCATTACTGTCTGAGAACACACACTCACTACGCCGGCTGGGTCAAGGTCATAAACCAAGTTCGTTTCTTCATGTACATATGTACGCCTTGTGCGCCCTAACTGCCACAATCCACTTTATTCCATTTTTCCACTCTGCCCTTGCACTTCTTTCAGCGTGTAAGCATACTTTGTTCTTATTGCTGACGTTTTGTGGTTTGTTTGACATTTGCCTTTTCAACTTAAATAAGTGCACTTTCGTGTCGCCATGAATACATTCATGTACCTCTTACACACCTACTTACACATGGTATGCGACATGAAAAGTACCCAACAAACCATTTTGGTTAATGCCGATAAACTCAAATGAAGAGTCTACATCTTCTGCATATCAAACATTACAATGTTAAAATCCAAGCTATTTTTAGGGGTTGTCGTCAGAAAAATACATCATACTTATTCAACATCGATCAACTTTTGTGGAAAAATTGTTTTTTTTTTTTTATAAAAAAAATGTCATAATTTTTTTTAAATGTTTTGTGGTGTTTATTAGTGTGTCGGTGTTGTCTTTAGCCTACACACCCCCTCTGTGTCTCGTTTATTTGCTACTTTATACTTACTTAGTTGCCTTTTTATTTCAGTTTTTTTTTTTTTTTACTGCTTTCTCTCTTGCAATTTGCCCTACAAAAGTATGCCACCGCTCGCATGTACTCTCCTTGTATGTGCGAAGCATAACATAAGTGCGAATAATTGTCAAACTTAAGTAGTTTTGAACTTTGACATGAAGCCTGACTTGAGTGGTGCTTTGACTGCTTTTGACATTGCACACTCAAACTTAACATGCTTGAGCCTAGCCACGAAGCGCTTCTCCATATACACATACAAATGTGTATGTATTAATTGTCATAAGTTTGGTCAGCTGCAAAAAAGCTATTTCTCCAATTTATCCGCTTAAAACGCTTCGTTTATTAGCTCTGTGAGTTTGCCATCGGCGCAAGTTGTCAGCATATTCTCAGCTGCTTTTGTAGGCAAAGTGACAGTAACCATGACAGCAAGTGTATTATTATAGTATTATTTTCACAGTGGAGATGCCTCGGAGTTCTTCTATTAAAATAATTTTCCTTTTTTACGAGTGAAAATATTCGTTTTTTGAAAGCTTTCGCATTAATCGATATGTAAATTCAGCGAAAAAATCTAGTTTGGTTTATTTAAATAATAAAACTTAAGCAAAAGTAACACCAACAACAATATCAGCCTTGAAATCCCATGCCGAATCACTCTTGCGAACAGGCGCTACTTCGGACTGAGTAAGCAATTCAGAAGTCAAGTCGAATAAAAACCAAATTCTATAAGTCACTCATTATTCCCGTTCTGCTATTTGGTGCAGAGGCATTGACAATGACACCATCTGATGACTCGGCCTTAGGAGTGTTCGAGAGAAAGGTTTTGCGGAAGATTTATGGTCCGCTACGCTGGCTAGGTCATGTTGTCCGGATGAAAGAGCACACTCCAGCTCTGAAAGTATTCGACGCAGTACCCGCCGGTTCAAGCAGAGGAAGACTAAGACTCCAACTCCGTTGGAGAGGTCAGGTGAAAAAGGACCTTGCTGCACTTGATATCTCGAGTTGGCGCTAAATTGGGAAAGAGGGAAAACGACTGACCCGCTGTTGTTGACACGGCTATAACCGCGTAAACGGTGTCTACGCCATAAAAGAAGAATAACAAAGGCGAAATGGAAATTTTAGCTCTCGAGATAGTATCGTTTACCATTAAGATTGCACAGTGTACTTGAGCTTAACCTCACGTTACGTATAGACCCAGTAAATGGCAGAAACCATTCTACTATCATCGCTTCGCTTTCCATTGCAACGTCCATATATATCTGACACTTAAAAGCCCAAAAGCAAGCAAATCAAGTCCCCGACGTATTGGGATTGACCGCTAAAGCGCCGTGGACAAGCAAGCCTACACCTAAATGGCAAATAGTTCTAATTAAATATATGCTATACATATGTGTATATGTTTAGCGATATATGTATATATGTGCATTTGCATTTCATGAGAGTTTATATGTGCATACATATATATGATTTCTTGATGCTTGATGTCTATTCATGCTCAGCAAATGCAATCACCAAATATCGTATAAACCGACGTTACCAGAGATAAGATTAGGCGTCTAGCTGGAAGTGCTGTTGTATCTGTGCTCATGACGGGCAAAGCGCATGCGATCAGATAATGGATACAGCTGGTAGCTGAGTCCGCAATTTATTGCCGACCCTTATAATACTAAACTTATACCAGTGTAAGGCGGGGACTGCGAAATTCGACCTGTTATTATCAATGTGGTAACGCAAGTTGCCGTTAGCCGTATTGATTGCTTTCATTTGCAACAAATTGCCTCTAAGTATGTGTAAAAATGTCAGCAGACTAGGACATTGTCAATCAATATGTTTGATGACTTCAAAGGACATCATATGTTTTTGATGACAATAGACTACCGGCATGCAGGCGCTGATGCTGTCGGCTACATAGATTACTTGTCATTCATGTCAGTTACGCTTGCGAACGCTTCGAGCTGCGGCTGCTGCAAATCTCGTTCCTTAGCTGACAAGTGTCAAAATATGTAAACTAACAACTGTCACAACATGACAAATGATAAACGCCACAACTACAAATACGCACAGATTTGTACTCGCCCACCCAATTCTGCACACACTAACACTAATACGAGAACTCATGAGGCCCCAGCACAGTTTAATAGCTTTGAAACTCCCTCCACATGGCACAAAGCGCCGCTCGTCATGTGATTTATAACTTCTGCGCTATGTCACTGTGACGGTTTGGCTATTTGACTGATAATTAAATTCCCTACTCCTTGGCTATCAGTCGCGCCGCGGGCGTATGAAACCAGTCAGTGGTTCACTTCGAAGTATCAGCTAATTTATTTGCAAGTTTTTTTATGTGTGTACACTATCTGTACATAACTGTGTTTATCTGGGACTGAGCGTATGGTGAATAGAACATATGTATCCAGATTAAGCTGACATATTTCACTTAGATAAATACAATAAATGTCTGTTGTTGACAGTTAGATTAACAGTAAATATTTGCTATTCGCTGAAGTGTCTCGTTTGCAAGGGCTTTCCGCCACTGCGAGGAAATCGTGCGCAAAAGAGATATTTCGCTTCAGATTACAAAAAAATAATACTATATATTAGAATTAGTAAGCAATTAACTGCCAATAAATTTCGTTCGCAAAGTGTTAGCTGCAATTTAAAATATTTACTACGAAATTGAATAATTGAAATTTATTCAAAGGTACAAGCAAATAAAAATTACAACAAGCGAAAATAATGAAGATAAATAATACAGAAAACCATTGATAATTGATTAATTCAAACCAATTTAAAATATTATTAGGATACAAGTAATAATTATTCAATTGAAAAAATCTGAAAGTTAAAATAAATTTTTCCCTTATTGTTATGTTTAAAATTTCACTAGAAATAAATAAAACTAAATGTTTATACACTAACGTTTTTCCATAATGTCAGACCACAAAAACATATAGCTGCCATACAAACTAAACGATCAAAATCAAGTCTTGCATGGAAAACTCATTTTGCTAGTTGTATTCACCAAATTTCAATAATCAAAGGCTATAATACTATCTCCGAAGAAATTGTTTAAATCAAACCACTATAGCAAATAGCTGTCATTTAAGAAGGCCGATCAAAATCAAGGCGAAGATCCTTTTATACTTTTTTGCTATAAAAAATGCTTCTGTGAAGAGCGCTTCGGTGTTGCCAAAGTAACACTTTTTTCTTGTTTTGCATTTATTTTATTATGCAATTAGAAGTGTTTTAGAAACTCATTTTTTTTATTTTTAATTGAAACTCGATCTCTCTTTTTCTTATTTCAGGCGAAGATCGAATTTTATACGCTTTCTTCTGTGATCACGCCTCAGTACTCCTGTTTTGTAGACTGTCAATGCAACTCTGTGCATAAATATCAGTTGCTTTTTTCCGAATAGCCACGTTTAAACGAATAACAAACAACAACAACAACAGCCATAACTTCAATCGGTAAGTCGGAACGAACGAGAAGCTATCTCTATATAGCAGCAATATCCTGCGCCCAACACACGCACAATGAAAAACGACGTCGTACGATGGAGTTCAGTGGTAAATGCACAGAGCGCCCGTGAGAGCACGCCAAACAAAAGCAAACCTTTTCCATCACTAAACGCCACGCGTGCGCATCCAAGCGCCGTGACTGCGCATGCGACGTCCAATAGTGGGCACCTTCAACTCCAAAAGCAACAGCAATATTGTGATACTAATGCAAGTTTTCTTAATGCAACAAAACCAATAACAACAATAACAACAAGTAGTTATTTAATAATTCCACGACAGCATAGCAAACGTAAATCCGAACTCGCTTCGTCATCCAACACACTGAGTAGACATTTTCAATCACAACAACAGCAAATAGAAAGAAACAGTCCACATCACCGCCGGCAGCACGAAGTGAAAGCGCGGACATTTGCTGCATTGCATTTAAATAGGATTTTATTAAATTGTGTGCAATTGAATGTGTTTTTAGTGTTTTTGTTGTGTACTTTGAATTTCGGTTTCGTGATTGTGCCGAGCGTCAGTGCCGCCATCGTAAGCAACACGAGTGTGTTGCTTGTGGGTGGTGCGGTGAATGCGCTCGATGACGGTGCGACATACCTGCTGGACTACGCGGAGGAAGGAGACAGCAAGGGCGCGGCGGGGCATTATACCCACACATGGGCGGTGCATATACCAAGCGGTGATGACGGCGTGGCTGATCAAGTGGCCCGGGATCACGGTTTCGTCAATATGGGCAAGGTGAGTGAGCACGTTCAATTGTTTGTGAGAAAATTAGTGCCCATTTGATTGTGGCGCTATTATTTTCCTGGTACTTTTGATATTCATCCGTTCTCCTTTACTGCATTACTTTGTAGATTTCCTTTTCAGTTTCCCAATGCATCAATTTAATGTAATGTAATGTCATTTTGAATTCTAAATAGTACTCCGCTCAATAATTCAAAAAGTCTGCTGCAAAAAAACTGCGTAGCAAAATCGTGAACTATTCCGACCTATATGAATGGGTGTAATACACCGAAGTCATGCTTCTAGGTAAGCAGTTACAGTCGCAAGGCTCCTGAGTACTCGGCGCGCCCCCTGGTAACGTGAGCAAACCTTTTGTAAGATGCGGTAGCCAACTCTAAAATATTCTGCCGGTAGTCATAAATAACCACATGCCTTAAGCATATTTTAAGTAAAGTTTTCGTCTCTGCTTATGAAGTTTTGCTGATTTGAAACAATTCCTATATTTGCTTCTATATATCAAATGAAGGAATCGTCTAACTTTTAAGTGAAAACTGGGTTTCTTTTCAGTTATTTTATTATTGTCTTTTCTTACTTGTTCATGCAAAGGTTGCTTGATAACAATTCATACCGCTTCCATATAACGACATTTCTCACAAATGCTTCTTCTTACAAACCACATATGTATATGGAGAGCATTTACAGCAAATAGTAACGATTAGTTCATCCTCGACTTAACTTCTGTTAAGTTGTTCATTGCTTAGGTTTTACCATTATTCATTACCATCCCTCCCAAAAAGTAATAAAAACAAACCTCCAAAGGATGCCGAGCAAATCCTCTCTCGTTCCATAAGTAAGCCATGACAATTAGCACCGCAAATCCATTGCCTCCCAACGATTCAAGCGCCTAGGGAATGACCACAAATTCGATTTCCAAAGCACACAAGTGTTGATGCCGAGCCCTGCATTTGTCGGCAGAAGTGTGACACGGAAGCGTTCATATACTTTTCAGATTATTCTCATATACACACTTGCCATTGTCATGGACGCATATATCGTTTACTCTGCTCCTACTCCTGCGCTATAAATGCACTTTATTCTCCAATTTCATCCGCATACTCAGCCGCATAAAAATTATGCAAATTCCATCAAAAATTTATATTTTCTATTATATCAAGTATAAGCCTTGTAAGCCTTCAACGCTCGTTGCTCGCATAAATTACGCAAGGATTGCAGCCGTCAGAATGCGACTTCGACTGGCAAGCCAGCCAACCGACTCACCGACCCACCGTCCAACTTGACAACAGAACAGCCAGTCAAGCAGCAAGCTGCAGTCGAGTGTAAGAAAATGTCTGCCTGTCTTTTTTTACCACTTTCACTTCATCGCTAACTACGGTGCTAGCTTCTTCATCCGCTTCTCCTGCTGCTTCTGCTTCTTCTTCATTTTCTGTGCTATTCTTGCACTTTATTTCTTGACACAACTAACTTTTTTGCCGTCGGACAAATTTCTATGTAGTAAACTTTGCCGCCTAACAAGATTATGCTGGCTCGATGACTCAACACACACATACCTACACACTTAGGAAGCATATCCGTAATACACACTACAAGCGAGTTTACACAGAGTATCATGAGCGCTGAGCAGAGCATTTCTTTTGTATGTTTTGTATTTGTGCGTTCACATTTTTCCACTCTTCACTTCATCTTTGCGGCACGAGCTATCGCCAAACCATCCGAAAGCAGACTTCTGCACAGGTTTCGCAAATAAAAAGTATGGATATCAAAAATTTCCTAAGTTAGTCAAATTTGTGTATGCTCATCCCCGAGCTCGACTAGAGATCTCAGTAAGTTGGCAAGCTGATGGGGTAGTTTAACTGTCGAAAATGTGCTGCTAACGCACACTAACACACGTGCGCAGACCCAATTTGCTTGACTGCACACACGGTGCAAAATGGTGACAGTTGCAATTGTTGCCAAGTAAGCGTTTGCCGAAGGCAAGATATCCTACATATATGTTTAATCTAGTTATGGCCTTAAAACACACCCTGTCAAAATAAATATTTACATATAATGCAGATTGGTCTCAGTTTTTCGTTCTGCTTTCAAAGCGCTGTGCAAATGCAGTACCATTTCCACCAAACTGTACTGGACTGGACTTATGTCCTTTCTAGTCTCACCTTAATCACATGTCCATGCTTTATCTGTTCTTTTTCTTCGTCTACAAATCCCATCCATTACTAACTTGCTAATGATGGGAGATTAAAGTGACCAGGATTTTTAACCTTTCTGTTAATCCCAATTTTCTAGTTCGAAACATTTAATTGCCTGTGGCACAAGCCAAGCCATGCAAGCCTTTCCAAAAGGTTTCAATGCCATATTGTTTGTTGTGCAATTACATTTGTGTACATATATATCCATGTACTCGTATTATAAGTAAATCGAATTTCTCGTGCGTCTTAAATGGCTGTCAAATTGAGCGCAACTTTGATACAACCACAGATTTGGTTTATAGGCTCACACACAGGCAACAACCACAAGATTCATACACGCCACACAAAAAGCACGTCCTCAACTCTCGCCGCTCTTGCGATTTGCGGTTTGATGGAATGAAAGTAGAGTTGCATTCAAGCTAAAGTTTAAATGACATAAGTAAACGAGACGACCGTGGGCCACCCACTTGGCAGTTGAAGTGGAAACAATGTTGCCTTTACACACCGTTACGGCAACAGCTCATTGGCGCAGGACAATTGAGAACGGCAATGAATTTGTAGTTAAGGCAGAAATATTTCTTTTTGGCATTTCGTTTTCTTTTTGCTTTGATTGCACCAGACGCTCGAGAAAAACGTCGTAAAAACTTTTGGCGACTCTACATTGTCACCTGCAGCAGGCATTGCTGTGGTTGTTGCTGCCCCAGGTGCTGCTGCTTCCCCTGTCCGTTACTTCTTACTTCTTACACTTTGCATTGAGACTATCATTTAAAGCACTCCCGACTGAGGGACTTACTAGGCTGGCTAAGTGACAGAGCAAATAAATTTTAGAAAATCCTTCCCACTGGTCTTGGGACAACCGATACCTACCACCACCTACCCGTGTAGATGCTCGCTCGGCGGAGGAGGCGGTCAGCTGAAGGACGTGTGACTGCAATCAAATCGGCAAGCCAAATGCGAGGGCACAGTTCATTTGCGCTTCATTGAAAGTTTGTGTCGTTTTGTGTCGTTGAGGCGGACGCCCGGGCAGATGGAAGTAAGGAGAGCACAAAGTAATGGCGGCGAAAAGTTGCTGGTTGAATTCAAAAAAGGCAAGCCGGCTTACAAAGTTGGCAGCCATTTTATTTTCTTTCTGTTTCAACTTATATTTTTTGTTCTCTTTTGCTTTGCCAAAAGTTATAATTTGCTCGTTATGCCCCCATTCGTTTGTCTACTCCTTATCAGTGTCCTCTTTTGTCAGGTAAATAAAATTAGTTCACCTTTTTAATTGGACTTTCCTTAAATTCAAATTAACAGTTTTCTAGCGTAATAAAGTAAAACTTAACAGTGGTTTGAGGTATGAGCAAGTGTAATTAAGTGTGCGTGCATTTTCCAGGTGCGATTGAAGCTCTTTGACACCAATAAAGTATGAGGGTCCGGTGTAAAGTTGGGGCTAATAAGTAGCTTAAGACATTTGCCATAATCGTCTCTGTGAGACTGAAGTTCTGGATACCACGACGTGCTCGTTTAACGCAAGTGGATGAATCTCGTCACGAAGTTAATCTTCAACAATTAAACCGACAATTTGCTGAAGTAAAAATAAATCGATTTTTCAACTGAAATTAAAAATAAGAGAATGAACTTTTTGGAAAATTATGTGAATATTTAGAAGTTTAGTGCTCTCTTTCGCATGGGATTACTTAGCACAAGTCTTTTGGAAATAAATGAGTGTTTATTGTACAAATTAATATAATTTAAATTTTTTATGTCAAACTCATTTTCCTATTTTTACTAACATCAGATGTAGAAGTTGTTCTTGCCATTCCCGACATTGCTGTCACTTTATTTGTTAGAAGTTTTTAATAAATTAATTTTTGTCTATAAATTAGTTTATTAGTTCATTAAAAAAAAAAATCAAGAAAGAGCAAAATTATGACAATTAAAAAATGCCATTTTAAAGAGTATAAAACCGATGGTCTTATCCTACTATTGACCAATATCGATGAGTATGACTGTAAGATATATTATATATTTCGAAGTATAGTTTTTTGTTCAGTTGTATTGCATTTCTCTCTTTCTCTAATATAATAACTTTTAGATCTTTAGCGTCTGCTTTTGTGTTTGCTTCATTAGAAGGCAGTGAGTTGCCCAAGTGCGGTGCGACGAAATATTTGTATTATTTTGCAAACTGTACCCAAGTTTCTATTTACTTTAAAACCCCAAATTTGCAAATAAAATTAGTCTTTAAAGTTTTTACTCAATCTACTTTTCTTGCTGTTCGATAGTCGTGGCCTCAACAAAATCTATGGACATTTAATACAATCAATTAATGTAGAAAATAAGTTTGGCGATCTTGAACGTTGAAATGAAAGGAAAAATATTTGGTGAAGCCAATGAAATGCGCAATAAACTTTGACTCAGCTCTCAATTGCAGTCTGGGAACAGACAAAAACGCAAATGGCTCGAGTGGCGAGTGGTTACCGTTAAAATTCAATGAAAACAACTTTCTCGTTGCAAAAAGATTTGTAAGTTAAAAGGTGCCGAGGGAATGCATTATTATAAAGTAAAATAGGATAGGTGATAGCAAACGAAATTAATATTTTGTTGTTTATTTTACTCTCATTTCAAACGCAACATGATTCAATTGCAATTGTAACGAACTATTCGATTCCTCCACAATCCCTCCGACGTCTACCTCACCATAGTTACATTGACTCAGCTCACAATTTGCAATGCAGCATCCCGGCGTTTCTGCTCCCGTCAAAAGTCATGCCGCTTTCAATGCGAGTTCGAGTGATCTAATTAAAAGTTGAAATTTGAGGGTCAATTTTGCTTGCATCCTCTCTGCTTGCCATGCACGAAGCGCAGTCACAGGCACGCACAACAACAAATAGTAACTTTCTGATGAAAGTTTTCCACTATGCTTGCAGTGTCCTTTGAATGGGTTTGAAATGGAAAATAGTGCAATATAAAAATGGAATTCATTACGACTGGCGCGCAGAGAGGTGCTGGTAGTAAGTGGGTTGTCAAAATGAACCGATTTTCAATCGGTGGAAAAGTGTAAATTAGCTTTTACGAGCTAACTTTCCTGTACCTTGCACCCCGAATTGGTGTGGCAGAAAAGGGCCACCAAAGTCAGGCCAAAAGTTCAATGGCGGAAGTTTTCGGATTAAAAGATAAGAGTGAGCACTCGTTGGCGTATGAAAGTGAATTTTACAACGCTGAGAGCTTTCACTGGCGCGTGAAATTATGACAAGCTTATTAGTATTAATTGCGCATTTGAGCTGAGCAAATGCGAATTCGAGGGAGGTTAACAAGACTCTAGCACTTTGAATAACAAAATATTTGTGTTGGGGTTTTTATATCCGGAACAGGGTTTATTAAGTTTGCGGTTTTAACATCCAGAAGGAAACGTCGGAGACACTATCAAATTTTATATACATCTATACTAGTGGATCCGGCCACGCGTTGCTGTGGTATACATTTTATACTATTATTCATATCATAAAGCCGAAACCGTTCCTGTCGGTATTAGAATCCAAAAGATTGTAGTTGAGATTTAATTTTGAACATATTCATACAAATAGATTATATTGGAAAAACTAACGAATTTAAGGCTGCTTTCTCAATGTCTGGTTACCAGTCTTTAGTTGTCCGCTTAATAGAGCTTTTTTATTATTTATGTATGAATGTTTTTCACCATCCTGCCTTCTAAGTTGGCTCGATCTGAATACAGGTGCTAAATTGTTCTAAAGTCGGTTCAGTAGTTTAGGAGTCCATCGCGGACAAACAACGTCACACGTGATTTTTATATATAAAGATGATCAGCGTGACGAGCTGAATCGATTTAGCAATGTGCGTCTTTCTGATTTTCACATATCGATCCGAACATTTTCAGACGTACTTCCGTCGACAAAAAGCTGGCTCATTTGTCGGAACCGAATTTTAATAATAAGTGTTTTTTTGAAACATTTCTAAGCAGAAGATGGCACTTGGCACTCTCTTCGTAATAACATGTTATCAAAGTTCCCAATATATCATATAAAAATACTGGATGCTGTGAAAATAGTCGTTATGTTTCGCTTGTGTTGTAAACTGAAGCGATTTTAGATATTATCCAAAGTATTACATATAATTAAAATTTATTTTATCCTTTTTGCTCTCTTTAAATCACTTCAATTTTCAGTCAGCCAAAGTTTGTGTGCTAGAGGGACGTAACTCTGTTGTCAATGCTAACACTCTGCAACTTCAACACAACAAATGCAATCAATTTGAGAAAGCAAGTACCGTATTACACACAATACTTATAATGCATCCCTCTCCCCGGCCACTGCCCGACATGCAACTGTGTCCCGAGTACATAATATCTTTGGAAATTACTCGCTAGTTCACCAACAATTGCTTTAAAGTATTGCCTCCACGCGAACACTGAATTCCTGGAATCCTCCTCGCGCAGTTTAGGAAGTGAGCTTCCGTCGCCGGCTGCCATTAGTTGCCGTTGCCACAAATGAGTCGGTAGAAGTTAACTGTGTATTGTGCATCTCTCTGCAAATGTGTTGTTTATGCACTTCAGGCTTGTTGCTTTAAGTATACGCCACAAAGGCAAATAAGACGCACTTTCCCTTGCTTGGCTCATATAACCAACCACCTACTCCACACCGACTCCTTGCAATATTCATTTGAATGTATATACCGTTTGTCTCTCTAACGGGAAGGAAGCGCATATGTAAGAACATATTTAATCAGTTTCAAAGCGCAGCCAACGTCCTTCCGTGCTTTTGAAATTACTTTGTGCTTTCGAGCTTTCGCTAAACTTTTACTTGTAAAGCTCTAATGCCTTTCAGCCTTTTGTCAAATGATTCCTATTTTGTATTATTATCACACATTTTATATAAATTCGCGGTTTAAGTACATTGAACGTATCATATTCTGTCACCGTTTATTTAGTCTTTGAACGGCTGGGAACACATCAACTCTTTGTTTCACAACCCTTGTCTCCATCATGCAATTCAGATGCTCACAAGAGGAACTGCAGACTCTATAAAAATTACTTCAGTGGTCATTATTACTGAGATCCGATTGGAATACTAATGATGGCATAAAAAGTTCTCTCTTCCGCTTTTAAGAAAGCAGCTGAAACTAGAGGTTTCGATGTCCTTACAATGAATTCTCAATATACTCAACAGACAACAGTCGAGTTTAAGTAATTAGGGTGGTGGCAAAGCCTCTCACTTCGCTATCATAAATGCGAACTGAATAACACTTTCAACTCGGCGTAAATATTTGTCATCGAAAAGGATATTCTTGATGTTTTATACTTTCTAAAAATTCCGAAGTAAAAATTCCTAATTTTTAAACCACTTCAAATTCTTGCGTTTCTTGATATTTGAATCAGCAGCCCTGCAACCAGCTGCCTTAGCTGCTTTCTGTCACATTGAAGTGCTTCAGCCGCTGTCGGCAAGCAATGCTTTCTTTTCGAACACACTTTAAGCTATTTCCTTCGAATTATATAGTATTTTTGACTGTTTCTTCATTTATTTTTGCTTTTGAGAAATGTTTCCCACAGTTGCTGCTGTTGTTGTAAGCGCATTACCAATATTCCAAGCTTCACTTTTTGTACTCGCTTTGAAGGTACTCTTCCTGCTACTTACTCTCTTTCTTGCAATTTGTAAAAGTAAAATTATTTGCATAAATAAGTAACGAAAAATTGTAATAAAATAAACATCTAAAGTGCAGCACTCGACAGAATTAGATGCTATGTGTATATATTTGAGCTCGATCAAACAAACACAGCAGAGAGTATTGTCTTCGTTGTAGTCATCCTTATTACTCAGCGACCTGCTTCGTCCATTGTCAGCACTTTCATCTCATTACTCTTGGAAAAGTCAGTTGGCAATGTGAGTTTTTGATCCATTGTTTGGTAATAGTTTTGAGTTGACTGAAGAGGCTTCGCAAGTGCATAGCGTTCATTTTTACCAGCAATTTTGCAAGAACTCTTAGATAGACAAAGCGAATAGATGAGTAGTGTGCAACTTGTGCAGCATTTACTTAGAGAAATACAACTCGATCCCTGCTCCGTTCAAGCACACTCGATTAATTTCCGAAAATATACGAAACCCAAAGCGTTTTCTTAATTTGTCGGATTGATTTGTAATTTTTTCTACCTATATGGCACTCTCGATGTTTATGTTGTTTTTATGAAGACACTAATAATGCTTTTTTCTACCCGAATGACTACAAACAAAACAAACTAATTATTACCTAATTGTATCCTAAAGACTACACACATAAGTTAGTTTAGTGCGTTCCCTGCACAAAGAGAGTACGACCAGAGAAATGCGCAACAGGTGAATTTCTCTTTTGCGCCCTCTCGCCGAACACACGACCAGTGGTGTTCTTCTATTTTTTCTGGCATTGTTGTTTTTGTTATTTCGTTTTTATGTCTGCTCTTTATTGCTTTTATATTTTTGCTTTGTTTTTATTCCACTTTTCTTTCGCATTTTTCGCAGCATTTAAGTTTGTTTATTTCTCTTTGCAACACACACGTGCATATATGTGTGCGGACGAGTGTGTCCGTGTAAGTGTTTCGTTTGCTTTTGCGCCTAACAAAAATTTCCATCGCATTGTGAAAGGTTGCTTAATGAAAACAAATAAGTATGATTAAAAATCAAAGAATTGTGTCGGTTAGCAAGCGATAAATGAGGGCAAGTAGCAAATAGGCACAGCAGCCTGCGGAGAATACCTTTCAAAATCATCTCTGTTCTGTGTGTTTTTCAAAAGATTCCACACACAGAAATCTATCTACGTTCACGTATGAGCAGAGGTGTTGCAGCAATCAGGTAATTTTACACACACACATACGGGCATATCAAAGTGAGTGCGGTTGAAATTTAAATGCTCCCAATGGGCGCTCACCTTTCATTAGGCATCTATTGGCTTTTATTGTCAGTTTTATTATTGTTGCCACTGCGACGGGTATTGTTTGCCTTTTACATACTCAATTGGGCAAATTCAATGGATTTTCAAATAAATGTACAGGAAATGACTGAATGTAATTATTTTCGATTTATTTTTTTCTCTTTTTATTTGCATTTTTATACCCATATATACATACTTTGTGTATCTATAATGGTCGTAGCGTTGTTTTTAGGTCACACTTTGCAGGATGGCAGGAGGACTACAATAGCGGGGGAAGAGGGGAGAAATAAAAATTACAAAATTTTAATTAAAATGAGCATAGAAAATATTTTGAGTTTATTAAAGTTTGACTTAACGGCGTTATATGGTATATGGAGTACATTATTATTACAAGGATATAACAGAAACGGAGTATTAAGTTTCAATAAGTCGTAGACTACTACGTTACAACTTCTTATTGCTCGTTTTTTTTTTTAACTTTCCGTCAGAGAACCAACTATGCATGAACGAAATACTTTCTTCCCTCCATCTACACTTTTTTCCTGACTTCCTCGCTTCCACCGGTCACCCATAAGCTGGTTTAAGTAAATTTGATTCGGCCAGCGGGTTCACGTGCTGGTAAACAAATACATATACCGTACGTTAGAATCTCCCATATATCGCCCGTTCGAGCTGCGATTGCTTTTATGGCGTGTTGCTTCACTTTTACCGCCACAACCAGTTGACATCGGTCGGTTGTGCAGTAAGCGGACTTTCAGTAATCATACGCTTACTGTTGTGAATTGCGTTTTATTTTTGTTTTCATTGATGAAATGGACCCATTGCCCGCTGGACAATCATTTCGGGATTTCGATGTGCCATCGCATTGGAAGCATTCTATCAGGCACGCGCTCGGAATGATATCCTTATATGATTTGCTTCACATTTTATTCCTTTATATATCTCTTTTGTGTGTTTTCTTGTTTTATTTTATTTTTTTTTTTTTTTGCGGCACCGTTCGTGAGGAAACAGACGGATGACTTGGCAGAACTGTAACGAAGTTGGCTGCGTAAYTCGCTGTGGGAAGCAATCAATTCAATGAGCCTTCGTGCAGGATGACGTTGTATTGATTTCAGGTTTCAATTTGATTTATAGAAGTGCAGGAGCTGGCAGAATGCGAGACGGAAGCAAATTTTAAAATTTTTGGAAACTTAAATATTAAATGCAAGTTTTGGCGAAATAAGAGTCGTAGGCATAATAAGCCACAGAAGATTATATATTTTATTAATGCATCTAAGATTGATTATATGTAATTAGGCTATTCCTTTCTTCTTTTTCTTTATTTCGAGCTCTTTCTATTTGTTTATAGTATTTCATTTAAGAGCATTACTCACCGTTCTGCCTCTTGAAACGACAACAAAGTACCGTAATTGTCAGTTAGGCGGACTTAACTTCCTGCTATTTCACTTTATCACATAGGTCCAACAAAAAGGCAACACACAATTAAGCGAGTTCATGAAAAGTTTTCCGCTCCAAGAAGAGCAAGCACATAGTGAAGGACAGAGCGAGAAGAAGGGCGATAGGGAAGGAACAARTGCAGAGCGAGACATAAAAATATGATACCGACAGAAGTACAACGGTAATTGAATGAAATGTCATTTAGAGTGGCATTTCATACCAAAATCGGTAAAGAAGAAAAATCAGGAAATCTCTCACGCATCAGAAACCAAAATGCGAGTAACAAGCGTAAAGCCATGTTCTACACTTGGCTAGAATGTTCCGAAATTCGAGATGAAGCTTACATACAGCACTCATCCATAAATACCAGCAACTACCCACACACACACAGACACATACATTGACATTTGGCATTATGTGTTTCTGCGATTGCGACGGTGTCAACAGCGCTTGGAGTAACTTGTCAACTCGGTCGGTCGGTCCGTCTGTCTGTCAGTCAGTGACAACAGCAGGTCAAGCACCTCAAGCTCCCTCACCAAGAACGTTTTCTGCGCTGTTGCAGCGAGTGAAAGCGGGAGAATTTGAAAAATGTGTTAAATAAACCAAAACATACATAAAATAGAGAAAAAGGATAACAGAATCAAAGAAAAAAAGTTAACGTGAGTGCAGAAAAGTTGATGAAAATCACAAAACAACAAAAGACAAATACGCAAGGCGCACAATGGACAATGCACAAAAATCTGAAATCCGAAATCCGTATTCCTCACTATAACACTCATACGCCCCGGATTCCCACAGCCAAGTCACGGTGCATTCTGTGCAAAAGAAATGTTGAGCTGCTAAAAATAACAAAAACAGCAAAAAAAACATTTACACATAAAAGTAAAAAATGGAATAAAAGAACATGGAAACGGAAGGACATTCCTGCGTCCGCGTTGAACAATAAAAATTCCATTTTATTGTGTTGGCGACCGTATTCGCTGTGCCCCCGCCAGCCCATAAATGCGTTATAGGCACCGTGAGATGTCTGAATGACAGCATTTGCAGTAGCTCATCATCATCGAGCGAACAGCTTTCAGAGGGTCTGAGCTGTTGTTGCCGGCATGGTCGCAGCTCTAGGGACGATCTGTTGAATGGAGGAGTGACATGCAAGTAAAAAATAACTAGAGTACGGTTGTACAAAATGATAAAAATTTAAAAGTAAATAAATAAAGTCAGCAGAGATAACGTTAGTGGTGGATGATAGCTTGTGCACATTCAAGCAAAAATACTCTGAAGCGCGGCAAAGGCATTTCCGAAGTGAAAGTTTTCCAACCTGTGTTGAACATTCTTTAATTTCAAAATTTTTAGATTCTTTTCAAAATTTTTAGATTGTTGTTTTGATATGTTGGTGGATAAAAGGTAAGCTTTTTGCATTCTACTTAATGAGACATCGTGAAAGCTTTTATAATGATAGACAATCAATATTTTAGAAGTTAAAATCAGTGCAGTTGATTTTTTTTCTTATAACTCGGAATTAAAATTCGAGCTTTTTATGCCTTTCCTGAAATTTAGTTCATTCATTTAGTCATTGCCATTATTTACAAACAAGAAAAGAGAATAAATCATTGCATTCGATTCTGTACCTATCAATAATATTGACTTATCATCAAAATATTTGCTGCACTATTACTTTTATCAACTGTTGTTGCGTTGGACAAAATAATATAAACCGTTTTAACCATACCAACAATCGACCGACAGTCGATTGTTTAGCATTGCGGTAAAGGTATGAACGGCTTAATTTTGAAAAAAACTTAAGCTCTACCTACATTTATGGTCTTTTTAACATTTAGCGAAGTCCATACCTAACAGAATTTCAAAACAATCTGGTAAAGAAAGAGCGACGATGTTTTATTTACAATTGAATCCAACTCCTTAAGCAACTTTAATTAGTACCGAGAACTTCAAACTTGATAATGCGAGCTTTAGGCAAAGATTGATGACCAACGGCGTTAGTAAGTATTCTGATGTTTATAGTTATGTGAACTGTTAACTTTAAATGTGCCAGTATGGAAATCAAAGTGATAAGGCTTCTGAATCCCGGAACTCAACTTCAACTCATCATTTTAAGCAGGGAAATCCCGGGACTCACAAAAACCAAGTAACTTCCGAGGAAGCTGGCGTCGATATATTTCGAAAAACTTTTGGCTATGAGCCCTTCAAATAAGTAACTGTACAGCACTTTCAAACACAGAAAATGGGCGAATTTGTTTGTGCAATGATTAGAATGGCAAAAGCAGGGCAGAGTGTTGCAGTGGGGTGTGGCTAAAAGCAGGAGCGCCATAAAACTATTGTCCAACTAAAACTGTGCTTTTGACAGAAAGTGCAAATGTTCACTGCTTCGACTATTATACAACAAAGTGTGAACTTTATTTTTCTACTCAACACCAGAGTTTGCATTGGGCAGTGTTGCCAGGGTGTGAGGAAATGCAGCAGCGAAATTTTTATGAATAATATGCACAGAATAAAAAAAGAAGACAAATGCAACCAAACACAAAAACCAGAATTGAAGAGAATACAAAAACAAAGAAGCTACGCAAGTTGAGTGGGTCCAGCGAGTTGACAATTTTATTTACGAAATTAATTTCGAAATGCAAACAAAAATATTTTGCATGAAAAAGGAAAAGTGCAAGCAAAAAAATGCAAAGTTAGAAAAAAGTTGGTCTCCAAGCGCGTGAAGTGTGGTACTCCGGGGAATTTACTGCCAAAACAGAGAGGTCATTTGTGTCAGATCACATTTGCATGTGTGTGCGGCGGTGTGTCTGTGTGTGTGCTTTCGAATTTGTTGCTTCTATTTAAGACAAAGTGCGAGTTGGCTTGCTAAAATAATTTCATCAATGTGATAGCGCCGTCCTCACACACACACAAAGCCTCGCTACTCTCACACGTACTCACACACACTCATGCGGTCGCATGCATATTTACTTAGTTTATACGAGTCGCATTTTTAGAGTAATTTGATTAAAAATGCAATCCGTAGCACTTGCTGATTTGTGCGCATGTGCGACAGCATCAAAATGTGTGGGAGTGTGAAATTTCCGTTAAAAGCACTCAGCTGCAAATAGCTAAGAGGACTTCATTTGTTGACTTCATTTCCTGCAGTTCAGTGAATTTTCCAAACCGATTATAATTGCAAATATCTGAAACTGATGTCAACTAATCGGTTCGTTTTAATTGATTTAACAAATGGTTTACGAGATGACCATATTTGTAAATTTCAGTCAATTGTTGAAATGAAAATATTTTCAAAAATCAAATTCTATTCATAACATGTAAGAAATGTGTGTATGGACCGAACATAATGCTTTAAATAAAATATTCTGGCTTTATAAACAATATACATAAGTTAAATTGTACATTTATGCTTGTGATGCTTCCGATAGTGATCATTTAATTTGCAACTGGCTCAGCAGCGACTGTTACAGGAATGTGTTCAATGCGCCTCTATGAAATTTGTAGTTATTGACGATTAGGGTTTCCAATAATTTATTTGGACTAATAAAAGGGCATTCAGGGAATAATGTCATTCATATGCTTTAAAATTCAGTTCAACTGTAACTTATTGTATTTTAGTAGTTTTCATATGTAATGGCGGTTGTTAGATTATTTTCGGGTGATGTGAAAATATACTGAAACCTTTAATAATAATGTCTGAAATAGTGAAGATTAGTTACATTGATCCACATCAACATTAATTTCTGGCGAACAATCGTGTATACTTTAGATTTAGCGGTCACCTTATGAGTAATGTATTGCCATCGGCAGAAGTAGAAGCATTCACAACCATCTGAAACTAACAAACAGAAACTGAGCTGAGAACGAGAACACTCTACTCTCAAAAATAACGAACTTACAGGTGACTGAGCAAAGAACTGATCTGCTTTCAATATTTTTCGTGGCAGAAGGCCACTAAGTAATCGTGGACTGCAGTGCAGCACACTACCATTTTCCTTGAAGACCACTGGCATTAGTGCCTTATGTGAAAATGTTCAGCCTTCAAACCTTGCTGCGTTATGGTTTTTAAGCATCTGCTGTTATCGTGTGTTCTAACTGTTCACTTGACCATATAATTCTCTCTGCTCACTTCTGGTCCACTTCCTCTTCCTTACTGGCGAAGTCGAGCTAGCAAGCCGAGTCGTTTTTTCTTTTTTCTTTTCCTATTCGCTGAGCTATGTCAATGTCGCCGTACACCTCGTACAGCTCATCGTTTCATCGACTGCAGCATTCACCGCGGGCAGTAGATAGAATTTACCCGCCATAGGGTATGCTTATCATAATAGGTGACTAAATTTCAATATGCACTATGTCTGTATTTTATGGCTTGCCTCGAAATTTCATCATAGTCTTCTCAGAAATAGTGATATAATACTCAGCTTGAACTGATATAGACTTTAAATGAGTTTCATTATAATGAAAAGAGTCAACCGTCGCTCCAATCTGCCCACTGGGTTTGGCCCTTTGGRGAGATTCGTGGAGGCTGTGTGTTTGATGAGAGGAGGTATTTCGCCTTCATCTCGTTCACAACCAGACCCATATGCTTCGCTTCCTTATCCATTCTGGAGAAAGCAGATTCAGCTCTGCTTCTCGAATTATTTTCTCCAGAAGTAGATTGAAAAGTCGCACGGTARGAAGTCGCCTTGTCTACAACCTCGTTTGGTATCGAACGGCTCGGAGAGGTGTTTCCCTATCCTGACTAAGCTTTGCTGTTTCTGAACATCAGCTTGCACACCCGTATCCGTTTTGCGGGGATACCAAGTTCCGACATAGCGGCATTGAGGCAGTTCGTTTACGTGCTGTTGAAGCCGACTTTAAAATTGACTATTTATAACAATTTGCTTTTCCTTTTACAGGTAAGAACTTAAGATATGAATATTTGTCCTAGCACATTAGGTAAGATTATAGTCTACTATATTTATAAAATTTTTGAAAACTGTTCTAATAAGAAAAAACAAGCAATACTGTAAAAGGAGTAATTATTCCAAATATAGCATAGTACATCCTTTTGAATGTCTCAACCCTCAGTTTTGCTTTAAACATTCACTTTAGATATTAAACACATTTGGCACAGCCGTATTCTTGAAGTTAATCCCCACATTAAGTCCTTTAAATCATCAAGCATGCTGAAATTAATTGCACTAAAGCTTTAAATAAATTACAAGAGATAGGAGAGCACTTCAAGTACCGGCGGTAAACCACGAAAAACGAATATAATGGAACAGCGAATTGTTCGAGCTCCTCGCCCCTTTTCACCATAATTACCATGCTCAACTCACGCTAATTTGGCCTAGGGCGCGGCAACGTTGGCATTACCAACAGCCGAACAATGTGAWCGCTTTGAGTTGCTCATCAGCAGCAGAGCAAAGGCTCTTCAATTAAATGCCTATGTATTAATGCCGTATGATTTAATGAACTCATTAAAATTTATGCAAATGACTGAATCAGCGTCGCTAACAGCGACCACTACATACTTTGTAATTACAACAAAACCCCGCTGCAGTGCATTGTAGTTGCTCAGGACGTTTGAGTGAAACCCCCTGCCGCTGACGTGTAACGCAACTATTATTTGCATACATACATACATACATACATGCGTAAATGAAGAGAAATTGTTGGCGCGCGGCTCCGTTATTAAAAGGTCAAGCTTTCTGAGCGGCCACACAATCGATACCTAATTGCGCATGTGTGCGCACGCAACAGGAATTCATAATTGCCGGTCATCAGTGCCCACAATGTTGTTTGCAGCGGCGAATTCTCTTCTTCGTTTCTGCTTTCCTCTTTACTTTTTGTTTTGCTTGCTATCTTCCGCTTCTACAAGACAGCAAGACGTGCCTAATTAAGTGATTCATGCAACTTCTTTAATGGCAACTCAATTTTTCGATGGTGTCCTCATCCACGAGCCTTAAGGGTCTTCAATCATCACATCATTCACGCAGCCAAGTTGAATCAGTCAAGTGTTGAAGTCACAGCGAGCTCAATCAATGGAAGTGTATTTTAAGCCAAGCTATAGCTGGTGTCTACCTATGAACCTAGCAAAGTGGCTTCAATTTCATATCAACCAAGCATACACTCACACCCATAATGCCAATCTGCATTAATTTGTAGTTTTCCCAGTGTTTGCATAACAATTTAGTACGTGATTTGTAAAATGTATTCAGTGCACACACACATACGCCAACACAGTAAACCCAAAACAGCTGGCTCTCCTGCTTCTGGATCACTCATACGCCGCGTTGCGCCCTCTCATCACACATCTTGCTCTCGCGTTTCCCTCGCCGTAATGAAATTGCCCTAAAAGCTTTACGACTTCTCATGTGCTTTGTGCCTTTTTATGCCTTACTTAGCCGAATTTGAAGTATGCAAATTAAATAATTTTTGAGGTCATCAATTCGAAGAGATTACCCAGCTGAATTGAGCCGAAGTTCAGCGGCTGTTTTGTCGAGTCCTTTCTGAATCTATGCATTAAATTAACCTTCACTCGGCTATTTTCTGCAAATTTGTTAGGCAAATTGGGGTTACGTTTGCTTTTACACTTCACCCGATTGTGTAATCAAGTCAAACACTTTTCGACACAACAAAAACAAGGGCGGTGCCTCAGCCGCAGACACCTGCCAGTTTAGAGTGTTATTAAAGTAAAAGGTTCTGTTCTCAATCAGTTCAGTGGTAGTAGCTGTTGTTGTGTTTGTAACCGAGGTTCATGGTGAGGTCAACTGTGACAATTTCTCAAGTAAATTAAATATTTACATGTCATTTGTTGAATATTTGTGGCAACCGCATGACTAAGCGTCGGCTTACTGCTTTTTTGATGTTTGTAAAATAAATGAGGGTTCTTCAGTGACGTGTGGATAAAGTAATTCGAAGGAAAATACTTATGGAAATTGTATGAAAACGTAACATTTGCCTTGAAAGGATAAGAATTTGCATAGGCATGGTTAGGAAAAATACAGGGCTTGCATTTCGTGAAATTAATTGCATTCAAATTTTATTTCCGATGCAGGCCGATTGCTGTTGTAGTTGGCGATGGTGTTCAGCTCAGGTCGTACTGCTTTGAGCTTTTATTTTATTAATAAAAATATGAAATAGAAAATGACAAGAGCTAATAATAAAGTCTTCAAGTATTTATACCGAATCTTCTTTGTGTACAACTTTTGTTAATTCCTGTTTTTAACTAACTTTTAATCGCCATTTACTTTCAGTCTTTAACCACAGCTCATCAAAATATTTCAGACCAGCCATCGGGCTTTTTTACTTAATTTCATCACTTGCCAAAAACACTTATTTTGCGTAATTCCTATTTCGTTTTACTGTGGCTTACATTTCGACCGCCTGCTACAGACATCGGTTTCAGCAACTGTCGTATGCTTTCGAACAGCACTGCCGGCCAAAAGACAGTTGAGCTAAGCGTTGCTGATTCATTAATTTTTCAGGGAATGTCAACTGCAGCTTTCGGCCGAGTACATAATCTATTGGCACAGCATGAAAGCTTACTCATTTACAATGCAAATCTACAAATCTCCACTTGTCGAGCTTCTACAATGCAACACTGAGGCCGCTGAATGGATGTGGATGCGCTTCGCTTATACCTAGTTGTTGTTAATTAATTTTACAAAATTCCACTTATAAATGCAAACAGGCGAATTAAAATGCTAAAAGTGAACCAAAGACAAGAAATAGGGAGATTTATGTGTTTGTCAGACTTCAGGGTACAAGTGTATGAGTAAGTCGTTTCAAAACCGACCGGCCTACTGCCCCTTGGCTATGTACGGCACACGGTACGCGGCACAAATGCGACCGAGAAATGAAATATTCCTGCTGCAAGCAGTGCTCGTGCTCAGCCACCATGACTGGCAAATATATCTACACACCAATGTGTGTCACCATTTGTTTACTGCAGAATGTCTTAAGGAGCGCAAAGTGTAAAAATGAGAGAGAAAGAAAAAGCACAGGCATTGTATGAAAGCGCTGAAAAGTTCTGGCGTTAAACGGCGTTCTAGGCGAGGTCAGGTGGCAGCGTGGAAGCAAACAACAGCAGAAAAGCGCAAAAATGTGCCGTAAATAAGATATAAGCTTTCTAAATTCTAAACAGCCACGATTCTTCTGTGTCCTAGTTGTCGTCCCGAGTCGGTTTTTATGCCCTTTTTTCTTGCTTTCAACTCTCGGCTTCATTTGAATTTTGTTATGTTTGAGAAAGAAATAAACAAATGTGTTTGCAAACCTTCAGGCACGCACTAACTACGCCATTAGCGCTGTGTCTGTCGCCTGGTGCTTCGTTTTTCTCGCTTGTCGCTGCAAAGATGGTGGCCAAACAAAAGGAAACGCTGGTCTTCAAATGCACCTTAATTAAGTGCGTATTTTAATTAAAAGACACAGCGCTCGCGGAATTAATGCAAAAACGAACAAATGAAAATTTTTCCTCCCAACGATCCTCTGTTTAGCAATTGTTATTGTATGGCGCAGGTGATGCTTCCCACTTTAAGCTTTGTAAATATTTATTCATAGTTTTTTTTATTCATTTTTAGCATTTTTAGTCTCCTCGGCTTAAATAGAACTGGTGAGAAAAATAAATGGCACCAAAGAAATATTTTATTTTTAAAGAAAGATATCGGAAACCATAACACTAAAGCATCTAGAAACACTTATAAACTATAAATTGGCGACAGTAAAGGTTTTCGGTGTTTTTTGTTTGAAGTTTTAACTTCATATATGAATGGACTTACCGATGGGCTTTGAGGATTAAATTTCACTTTCTACTTTGAGATATCTTTCGAAAGCCTTGATATTAGAGAATTGAGTTTTATTGAGTTAAAGAGGAAGAGTTGGAGAGTTGGAGAGGAAATATCAGCGAGGCACTGTGGTAGCGTTACTCATACGCTACCTCTACATAATGTGTAGCATAAGTCAAGGGGCAAAACCCTTCTATTGGTATGGTAGTGACCACTCTTATATTCATTCTATAAATTTCTTGAACACTTCTGTGTATAAGTATTTAAAAATAATTGTGTACGCGCATTTTTGCACTTCTTTCCGTTTCTCTAAATATATTTTCTACTTCCCATTTTTTACTCAACACTGAAAGCGCATAAATTGCGCGCAAATGGCGTGTGAGCACATAAAATGCAGCAAATCCTTTAGGCCAGCATTATTTGTGGCGCCTCAAACTTGGCACGGATTCAACACGCCGTTTACGTCAGCGCCTGGCATTGATTTGACGCGCTGCGGCAACGGAACTGCAGGCAAACCCGTCACCTCCACCAACACCAGCACATAGCCTGCCATCGGCCACGTCTGCCGCACGAGCGTGTGACCAGCTTGCTGCTGCCAAGATTAAGTAGTTTCATGACATTGAAAATGCGCAAATAGCAGTGCCACAAATCGAAAGAGGAGAAATAATAAAATTCAGAAGAATGAAAAAATTGCGCTCACACTGCAGCAAAGGTGCGGAAGTGTCATGACCGGGGAACTGCTGGCGCGGCTGGGTACTGCACGGTTGAGAGCCACCTAATGCTGTGAGAGCGTGCAAAAATGTTTCACTTATGTATTGAATGTGGTGCTAAAGTGCTTTTAAGCACTTAACCTTGCACAGTGTTGCGCTTTCATACATTTCGCTTGACAAGTTTACTTATTGCCACGATTTTTGATTTGTTGGTTGTGTCTGATTTGTGGCCGGTTGCTGTGTTTAACGGCTATGTGTGCGTGCTGTGATTTTCCTATGGTCATGGTCACGTACATTTATGTACATATGTATAGGWCAACTATAGCTGAGTTATACGTGTTAGCGGCGTTGATAGAAAAAGCATTTAGGTACTCAAGAAACAGTTGGAAATCCGCTTGAAGGTCCTTGGCACGTAATCGATACACTTAATTGGTGCAGCGTGTTTTGTCTTGGATTAAAAAATATTTGTATTTCGTTTAAAGCGTGGCATGTGGTTTAAATTTAGTAATATGCTTCATGTGTTTATACGGGTATATTAAATATGTATGTACATTTCTTTCATATCAATATTAATGAAGTTTACCAATACTTCAACGGTTTTTACATAGCATTAGCACCTTTCGCGCTTCATTGAATTTACTAAATCGCATGCAATTTACTATTTTTTCGATRGAACCACCACCCTCTTCTGCCCGCCTTGCCAAGCATTGTCGGCCCGTTCTTATTGTATCACATTGCCTTATCAGCGTCATCACTTTTCACCTGTTCACTCGTTCAAGCATAAGCTAATGACATACTTAGCGCGCCCCCTCGCATCAATGCGCAATCGTTAGAGAACCTCACCGAMCCGCTAGGCTCCACCAAAGTGTGCACAATTAATGTTCCGATCCGTTAATAATAGCCACKATAAATTTACAATGAACTTTCGTCCACACACATCTATACGCACATAGATTTATGCAAAAGCATCGCTCATAGCCACATAAAATAGATTGTTTAGCCGCTATTGTCCTTAGAAGYAACTTGTAAATTACAATGCTTTGTCAAGTGACTTGTATTATCTCAAGCGCACACATACACGCGCATATGTGTCTACCTGCATTGCTGCTGATACGAGTCTATTTACCGACATCTCGCTTTATGGCTTATAATTAACAATGTGGCTGGATGGTTATATGGCATATAAAGCCTTTAGATAGCTGGGTAGCTCCTATTTCTGGTAGCAAGGATAGTAAATTCGTTCGGGTTATTAAAATGTGTAAAAAAATTAAAAGTAAAGTCCTCTCTCAACGAACAAAAGCAAACTCTATAAGTTATTCATTATTCCCGTCCTGCTATATGGTGCAGAGGCATGAACGATGACCACATTTGATGAGTCGATGTTATGAGTTTTTGAGAGAAAGGTGCCGTGATAGACTTATGATCCATGCGTTGGCCACGGTTTATATCGCATTCGATGGAACAATGATCTGTATGAGATATACGACGACACTGACATAGTTCAGCGAATTAAGAGACATCGGCTGCGCTGGCAAGGTCATGTCGTACGTATGGACGAAAACATCCAGCTTTGAAAGTATTCGACACAGTACCCGCCGGAGGAAGCAGAAGAGACCTCCACTCCATTGGAAAGACAAGGTGCCGAATGACCTGGCTTCATTTAGAATCTCCAGTTGGCGCCACGCAGCGAAAAAAAAGAAACGGCTAATCGGCYATAATYGTGTTAGCRGTGTCTACGCCTGTAAAGAAATTAAAATTATTGTAACATAATACTAAGAAGAATATTTATATGTATCTTAACACACTCTCCGCCTTGTGAAGCAAGTGAACTAATGCACTGCTGTAAAACACTTCGTCTAGTTTTGCTAGTTTATTATTTATTACAGACTTTTAATTAGTGTTACTATTGACCTTGCCGAGCTATTTGATTATATTGATATACTCTGCACATAAATACACTTTTCAGGCTTTCTCTTAGTGCCTAATAAATTTTGCATCCTTGCTACTAAAATAAAGTGAAAATCCAGAAAAATCTGGAAAAGCAAAGCAAATTACCGACGTTGCCTGAGTCGATCTCGTCTTCGCCGACACTGGCAGATATGTATATGCACTTAAACGAGTATTTGAAAATAAGTGTATTTTTTTATTATGCTGAAGACGAGACGCACAACACCTATATGTTAGTGTAAGTATGATGAAATATCGACCTGCCATAGAAGTCAGACAACCCAATAGGCGAAAATATGCTATTGTTGATTCAGGAGCGTAATTTAGTTAATTACTTGCTCGTTAGAACCCGAAGCGAAATTGCGAGCATACTTTTAGGGTATTTTTTTCGTTTTTCATTGAAATTAAAGCTTTCCATATGCTTTTCCTAAAGCTGCGTGTGCATAAAACTCAAACTTTTTTAACTCGACTTCTGACTTCTGCGAAACTCCGAACTAATACTTACCGACAACCATAAATCAGTATTTTTTGGTCGTTTTCAAATGCTCTTGTTTCCCTACATCTTGTTATTCCAACATTAACACCAATTATCTCCTTGCCACACGCATATTCCGATGATCGTATATCTTCTGTTTTGTGGCATGGCATCGGGCTGTGCAAAGTGCTTTTAATTAAAACAAATGCTCGTCATGGGAGCTTTAAAGCTTGAACAATAGTTGTCAACCCAGAGCACACGCACATACATATGTATATATGGCAACTAATAAAACACTATTCCCACTCTTGTCGGCTTTTGTAAGCGCGTGCATTGAACTGATGTTAAGTGCGTTGTTTTAGCAACAGAGACTCGATTGTTTTATTCGCGTGCGCTTGTGTTTACCTCGGTGCTTTAGAYACTAAATCGCTTAGAGGACAATGAAAGGGTGTGCATCTATTTCAAGTTTAAACTTCTGTTATTCGCAGTTAACCTAGTATAACACCAGTTAACCTCGGAGCAATTTGTATGTTAATTACGGAACTTTACCCATTTAAAATTGTTATCGGCGACAGCTTTACATAATAGCTATATTGATTTCAAATGGTAAAAATTTCATTCGAATATATGAGTATTTAAATAAAGCCGGATTTTTACCTTTTAAACTAGGTTTTATGTATATGACAATAATATACGTGCAAATACATATAAACAAGGTTTAAATTCTTACTTTACTTTATATTGGAATTTTAATTACTCTGGTGACTCTCTTAAAACTTACACTTAAACTGAAAGCAACACCTTTGTTATAGTAATTGAGATATGCCTGATGCCTATTTGTGATTTTCACACATTTCAGCTACATATAATATTAAAAGTTTAAAATGCTTGCCGTCCGGTTTTCGAAACTCACATTGTAAAACCTATCCAATGCGTACACTTTAATCAAATTCAGTGGCAATCTTGAAATTAAAAAATTCAACCCAACTATGTCCACTTTGATCAGAGATTCGTATAAATAAATATATTTTATTATTTCATTTATATAATTTAAAAATATTGTCAGCACTCGAAGGCAACGAAACTAATAATATTATGTTAACATCTTCCTTATTATGTTTAAATTTTCTAAAGCTATAAGTAGACACCCTACCTAATATTTTCACACACTTTAGCGTATAGGCAACATTACCAATAGCCTATTGGTTTCTTAAGTTCAGTTGGATATTGGTGCCGCTGTCCCTGATACGTGTAATCACATGTAATATCAAATCCATGACAATTATTGCAATGCTTGGCGCTAAGAGTCCTGCAAATTGTCATTTTCTCAATTCGCTTCACACATACATACACAGACCGACACGAGAAATTATATGTATACGTAGTGCATGCAATGACTGTCAGATTTGATTACATGATCTTATCGGAGCTAAGCGCAGATCAACCGGTAGGCGACTCAACCATGCGTATAAGCAACATGTAACTGCACAAAGTACTCATACGCCCCGACTGACCACAAGTGTGTACTTTTCTTGCTTCTATGTGTAAGTATATAGATATGTGAACTTTTGCCTGATTTGATTTTGTAATTACTTTTATCTTAGTCATCCAGTGACATTTTAATAACTTCACATACCACCCACTAGACTACACTGCTTAAGTATATGTATGTATATGAGTGCATTTGTGCTAAAATGGAATACAAACGGGCAATTTATACAAGTCACTTAAACACTGACTTTCTGCTTTCATTTGGCTTAACTGCGGTTGATTAGAAATAAATACTCGCATATGTATATATACATATGTATATATAAATGTTTGCTTATATGCTGCAAATTACTCAACCTGAATATATGTGTATTTTTTGCTCCTTCTAGCGTTACACTTGTGGCATAGGTCCCATTCAGAAAGTTATATAAACCACATCGTAGCTGCAATTCTATAAATTGGCGATGTAGAAGTGCACAGGAGCTGCGAAATTTAAGGGCACACACATGCACTATCATATTTATTTACAAATTTATATGGCGCTGTCGTAAGAAAAACAACAACAAAGCACGTAAACTATCAGAACTCTACTTAGGCAGCAGCAGCTAATCGTTAGCGCTGGCAGATACTTGCAACATACAACGAGAACTGCAATTTATGACCATTACGAGTATCTTCTGTTTCACTTGTTGTTATTGATGTTCCCGTTTGGCGCGATAAGCACCCTTTGTTGTTGCTAGCAAATGGTAGTCCTTGTAATGGTGGCTGGTAATCCACCGATACAGTGTTGGCTGTCGAGCGGCTATGCAAAGCAATAGGAGACGGTACTAAGCAACTGGCCTGATAAACTTCAAGTATGGCAGTAATTCATGCAACAAGTAAGGAGCGTGTGACACTCAGTTGACTAGTTTACTGGGTCCTACTTAAGATTTCTCAACAAGTTGTGAGCTAGGCGGGATAGGAAAGCACTTGGTTGCGCACTCAACCCTTAATAATAAAGACCATATTCTTTCTAAAAATCGCTGTTTAATTTATTCTTCGTCCATGTGGACGTCGAGGACGTCAGCTATATGTTCAATTCAAAGGTTCATCGCTCATTTTAAATCTTGTATCGTGCGCTTGCCAAGTATCCGTAATTTTTAAAGCCATTGTGTCCCACTGTTAACACATACATATTTATGTAGTATGTCTGTGCCTGTGAAGTCTGTCTTTGCTGCTTCGACATGATAAATTATTTGGTGTAAGTGTATTGATCCTTCCTGTCGAATCGTAAAATATTTATACGCTTGTCTGAGGCATGCGTTGTTGCCAATGCATGGTTGTGCGCTTATGTGTGTGAACAAGCTATTCATTGTTTATGTATGAAGGAAGCGTTTTATGTTTGATGCATTTACGATATATATAGTATGTCCGCAATTCTGTTTGTGTGTAAACGCGTAGGATGCGCTGTTGGGTAGCGAGCTTACCTATACCTACACAAACTGCTTATATATACACACATATGTATATAGTTTCAGTTAATTATTTTTGTACCTATTGATATTATTATTATTCAATATTAAGTGGACTTATCAAATACTTTCTGAGTAAATAATGTTTTACAATTTTTCCATAAGATAAAGAGGGAAGATACAGACATCTTATTTCAGGTAAGAAATGAAGAAATGAAATTTTGAGGGCACTTAAGTAAAAATTCAGAAGTATCAGTATTCATAAATATTATGATGCAAGTCCGAAAATGTGACAAACACACAGTTTTATTTTCGAACTCATAATTTTAATCTTTAATTCTTATATTTTATTTTATTTTTTATGTTTCTTCATTAAAATTGCTCTGATTAAATGTCATCTGAGAAAACGTTTTAACATTCCTAGTTCATATTTTGAAATCCCTATTATTTTGTTTTAATTCAATATTCACAATTGTACAAATTTATCTTTAGAGCTTTTCAGCTCTATAAAGTTTTGGCGTTTCCTTTGTTTTTTTGTTTCGTATAAATAATTTCAAAAATTCTTACGAAATTAGATTTTGGCAAGACATGTGGAGAGGTGTTCAGCGTAGAATGACTGCGGAAAATGTGCCCAAAATAACAACAACTTACCGCTATCACCGGCAACACGATACTCGTAATAGCGCTGCTTATTTCAAATTGTTTTCCACTTTAAGTAAAGTGTCAAAATTCAAATTTAATGAAGCGTGTTTTTCAAGCATTAAAAGTTAAGTGTAGCTACTCATACTCAAATACACACACACACACACATATATCGGTAGCTTCAACCTTCAACGACCTCTGCCCGCCCGAATTTCACCTCCACGAGTTGGTACACTTTTTCACCCGCACCGCAGCTTGCCAGTCCATTCGATGTTATTATGTTGTCCCCAGCGCTGTTGGCATTTCTTGCTTGTGCCGTTACATGTTGCATGCTTTTAGGCGCGTTGTGCTCGTAATAAACTATGCCAACAATAATAAATCACGTTAATGAACACATTTCGGCGCAGAGGCGGCAACAAAGTTTTTTAATAAATACTGTTCAGCTTAATATTTAATATGAGCGTTGACGCTGGAGTGAGTGTCAATGTGAGGGTGCGAGCGTGCATAGAAACGGGCGCGCTTTGTATGTACTGAAGCTGACACAAAACAAAATTTACCTCTATAGAAATCAGTGCGACGCGAAAGTAGCTGGAGGGCATGGCACGGCAGTCGCTATTTGCTCCTATTTGCATGAGTTTCTAAACTATTTATTAAGTCGTAAGCTCAGCTGTGGGGTGACAATTTGTCGAGTGGTAGTCGGCGCGAACCTCAATCATTTATTCACGCTTTCAAGCTACCAAATGTGTGTGGTTACGTAGTCACATGAGAAGTGCCTAAATGTATGCAAGCGCCTTCCACTTTGCTTGCTGATATTTCTAGAAAATTGGCTTCATAGTGTATGCAAATGGATTCTGCTTCTAATATACAACTACTTTTCACAAAGTTCATTCAAAGTAAGCGTAAGGGTTAATTTTGGGTTTAAAATACTCCACTTTTTAAATCACTTCCTAAAATTGTTCCTCAAATAATCATTAGCATATCAACATAAATGCATAATCCATTAGTGAGATACACCTACATACTTACATATTTTTTTATATAAATATGTGTGTACTTATTGTCTATCTATATAGAAGTTTGATGTATATGCTCTACATTGCAATCGCAACTATTTGAATATTTAAATATTAATTTCATTGCCACACGATTGGTATCAGTCAAACAGCTTATTAAGGGAAATTCGGAAAATCACATTTACATTTCAAATTCCGTACGAAATGACTTATGGAAATTGCAACATAATTGAAAATATAATTGTATTGACACATACATATATTGCATATGTAGCCTTACACAGAAATGCAATTACTTGACTTTTACGAAAAATACTCGACTTGATAGAAACAATGCGGCGAAATGGGCGGTGCGGAGGTATATGTTTGCATGCGTATAAGTATACAAATAAATTTTATGTGCTTGTACTTAACTCCATTTAAATAAATATAGTAAAACAATTATATAAACAGAAGTTCACAACACTTCGGTTACATTGTCACATTCATTGGGCGAACATTCTATTAGGCGACCTTAACAGTAGGAAATGTAATAAAAATTTAAAAAATTAATAAATGTTATCCTTAAATTTTTTCTCCGAAATGGTTTGGGAGACGGTGCGAAAATTCGACGATGGGCGCGGCACCGCCCACTTTTTTGTGAAATCCCATATATGGAACGATTTCGACCAGATTTAGCAAATGACATTCTTTTCATATTCATATATCACCTTGTGGGCGAAATCGAACAACAATCACGCCTACTTCCTAGGTAGACAATTTTAAAATCCAGTTTATTCTTTCACTCTCCAGTACACAAATCAAGAAGAAATTAATATAACGGGATAAAACTTTGTACGAATAATGTTTTTGGAGTAACCCACCTTATGACCAAAAATTGTTCAACCCCCTGAGTAACGAATATTTGGACCCCAGTACCTATAGTTGACTTTTAACCAAAAATATCGATCAATGCATAGGGCATACAATTGAAATTCAGGGATAACATTTTCTTTACAATGTGTGTGTGTCAAAAATGGATTGAATCGTGTAAATACTTCCCTTAGTCCGCATATACCTAATATAAAAGTTTTAGAACTTCCGAGTAGCTTTGTACCGCAATATCGGCAATATATGAGTTATCTCAATGAAAATTAGAGAGCATGTTTTACTCATAACAGTGTATAATTGTGTCTAAAATAGATAAATTTAGACCTAGACCCTATATAACTAATATAATGATCGTTTTCGTGATCGTTAATCGTTTTTCTAACAATCTTTATGCCGCATCTATTGGTCAGTGTATGAGTCTGTGTATGTGAATGCCGATTCTGGTTGACATTTTACACTTTAAAGTATTTCCCCGGCTTTGATTCTTGCAAGTTGCAAGAGCTTACTTACTGGTTTTAAATACCGTGTTTGCTGTTTTGTAAAAGAACGAAATATACTTGCACATTTCAATTGCCAGTTGAAATCAAAGTTTAGTAATTTTCTTCAGTTATACGCTTTTTCCTTTTTTTAATACTAAATTATGCATAAGTCAATCAATTTTTGTTTGACTTCACTAGCAGACCGTTCTGCGTAGTCCAGCTTGAATTCCTTAAAAACATATAGTGATTACTCTGGCAATCAGAATCAAAACCGGCGACCGCTTGGTCTTGTCAATCATGAGCCCTTATACCTACTGCGTATATGCATGCACACGACCACAAATATTACATCGCAATAACTCGTAGTAAGCTAGATATTGCATTTACTTTATCTCCAATCAGCTACATCCTGCAAAGTACAACATTAAATTCTGCTTAAGTTTTCTGCGGCTGCTTTATGATCATTTCCACGACTTTTGTTGCCCATTTGCAAGCCATTTGTCTACGCACAGGAGGAGCGTTCTTTGTCCTTTGCGCCACAGCTTCTATTCACCGTTGCACACCAAAAGGACAAAGGAAAATCGCATTTAACAAAAGGAGCCAAATTTACATTTAATTCAGTACCCCCCAATAACAAGACATACATACATACATAGACCAATACACCCACACGCCAGAGTGAGGCAGCCAGTGAGCTGGCAAAACAGCAAGTGGCCATTTACTGAACCGAAATTGAATTATGCAACACCAGCAGCGCGAAAATCCATTATTCAGTCGCCAAAGCGCGGCCGCAAAAGCGCAGCAGCCTCGCTGCCGCCGAACCAAACGACGCAGGCTTCTCCACTCCTTCCGTTCATCGGCCTGCCTGTCCGATTAGAAAGCAATCCGCACCAAAGTATAATAATAAAATTGATTGTGGAGTGTGCGAAGAAAAGCGGATAGCGGATTGAATTTGAATTCTCGCAGTGAAGCTGCTCGACGACTCTTCATTGTCTGGCCTGTGCGGATGGTTGATTTCATTTCATTTTGTTTTATTATTGTCTTTTTTTTTTGCTTTTTATTAAGAAAGCCTCGCAGGCATTGAACGGTGAAATGTCTGCAATAAATATACATTTGCTTATTGTTGAATCTAAGAAACGAAAATTTCGTTTAAAGCAGTGGAAAGCAAATCAGCAGGGTCTGATTTTTCCGCCATTTCAAGTTGCATATTAAATCAGCTGCAGATTAGTCAATTTCGACGCTGATTTTATGAGCAATGAGATTATGTGTTCCTAACGGCCCCTAAAAATGGCTTCTATGATTTTTTTTTAGTCAGAAAACAATTTGATGAATTATTATACAAGTGGTTTACTTCGCGGGCATTGAAAATTTTCCTTTGTAAACTGCGGACCCAGGGTCAGGTTTTTTAATGATTATTTACGGATATTCAACTTAAAAAAATGTTAGAACTCAAATTGGGTGGTTGCAATAAAATAACATAGAGTCTACGGTTTTTCATAATTTTATACTTTCCTAAAATATGAAATCGCGTTTAAGCATTACGACAATACGTATCAATATACAAGGTATGTCCGGAAAGTAAAAGGACTGAGTCATATTAAAAAAATGTATTGAACCAATCGTTACAATTATTTAAAAACTTTCAAAATAGGATTCTTCTGCGTGAATGCAGCGCTGCTGGCGCGATTTCCAATCATTCAAGGCGTCATGGAAGGCATTCCAGAATAGGCTTAAGCCCCTCAGTCGTCTCAAAATTATTGACTTTCATCAGCCCTTTTAGGCAATAAACAAAAAAGTCAGGGGGCCACATTTGGGCTGTAGGGCGGCTGCGAAAACGTTGGGATGCCGGCCTTGGTTAGGTAGCTGTTCTCAAGAAAGGTGGTGTGAGCCGGGGCTTTGTCGTGGTGTAACTCCCAATCGGTTAATCGCGGCGGACGAAAATCAGTCCTATTACTTTCCGGACTAACCCTGTATAACCACCCTTATGCAATCACTTCAATTAAATCTGTTTTTCTTAAATTATTTTCAAATCTGCTCTACAATTTTAACTTTATTTCGATGACCAATTTCGGTGGCCAACAAACATACGAAGTATTTTCTTTTTAAGAGAGTAATCTCCCCACTTCCACAAAAAGCTACATGTCATGTTATTATTTTATGGCCGAAATTGTTGAGATAGCAAAAACGTCAAGCAAATTTCAATATAAAATTCTGTCTTACGACAGCACACATTCTTAGGCTCATATTCATATTCACTCCGTCATCGCTTTAAGTCTATAGTCTTTCATACTTTGCGCTTGCCGAGCCTTTTCAACTTGTTTTGCGAGAAGTACCTGGTTTGACCTTATGACATGTTGAATCCGTCACTCTGCTTCCAAATTTCCTTGCTCCAGTTTTCGTTTGTCAAATGACAATTCATCTTTTTTGGGCTTTATGACTGCTCAACTGTTTCCCTTGGCTGACTCGCTGCTTGCTGGTTGGCTGGCTACCACTTTTATATGCTTTCTGCTGACGGTGCTATTATACGCATACATAAACATTTGTATTGTATTTCTTACTCCGCTAAACTAACACGAAAGTAAATCTCATAAGTGTTTACAATACTATATACATGTGTGTGTTGATCTTAATTGAATTTGGAAGTAAATCGTAAAATTCTAGGGTGTTAGATGTCGTCGATGAATAAAGAAGAAAGCATTAGTATGAAGTGTACGTTAGACAAAATGAGAGGAAAAAATTGTATGGGATCGCTACATACTTAGAAAGCGATTCAGATTTGTTACTATTCTTCTCAGAAACTTATCTTCGTTACAACCGTGCGAGGTGTGTGACCTAGCTAATTTTAGCACAATTTAAGCCGACATTATTTTTTACTTTTTTTAGGTTATGCAAAGGAGAGATCCTACGTGAAGGAAACAAAAMAAAAAAAAAAACAAAACATGGATAGCTAAGTTTTGGGTAATGTCATTGTTGGCTACTTTGTTTTTTTTTTGGCAAAGAATGACAGTGGTGGCCAGCATAACATATTTCACTAAGTAAACATATCTTTACTACCAATTTTTTTTTTTCCACAAATGTTATTTTTATCCAGTTTATTGTGTTATTGCTTACCTCAATTACCTTTGCGACATATATTCATATTCCCCACTAGCTACGAACGTTATTTGAGCACATTGTTATAATCACATTATTTCCTACATACAATGCTTGCTTTAATGATATAGTAGATCACTTTATTGTTTCCAAAAGTATCGTAAACTCTCATCTGCGCCGTCGTCTAACCCTGCCCCTGTTCGCATGGCACGCACACGGCTGACAAGGCGACAAATATTTATGCACGACACCTTGCCCTAAGCACAAACTCACCCCAATGTACAATGATTTACCACTTTAATAATAGCAACAGCAAATACACTTGCATTACAGTAACAACAGCAAACAATTTGGCGGGTGTATCAAGCAGCATATACATACGTGAAGCTCCCCCAAAGTGGGAGCTGTGGCATATCTCTATCTTGTTTATTGTTCTTGTTGTTTCTTTTTTTCTTTTTATGAACGTATAATCTTTGGCAACCGGACTCCAGAATTGAAAGAGTTTGACCGTTTTCAAAAAATTATATTCAGTCCAACGACGTTTTTCGATTCTGTTCTTGCCTCGGTGTCATGCTTTAAACGGTGAACTAGACTTTTCGGAGACCCAACATGGAATAATAAATAATATATAACCATGAGATTAGTATCTCGAATATTTCAAAGATATTCGGTTTAATCTCATATTTGCTCAGAAAAACGGTATCAGAGGTCACAATAGAGAAGCTTTTTGATTTCCTTTCAATCTTATGCCTCTCGAATTACTATTCGCTCTACTCGAAATGGCTTCTATATACAGCTGCTACAGATAATACCTAAATCCTCTCCTAAAAAGATGTATGGGCATGTAACAGACCCAACTATCAACTTAAACATTTTCGAGCATTTGCGAGATTGTGAATGCCTCATGTCAGTGCAGTTAAACGCAACTGTTGCATGCCTCCACAAGCAGTCTGAGCAGTTTGGCAAACTAAATGTGTGGGCACAGGATTATTGCGTTACGTAATTTGTATGCAAAAGATATGCACTGAGACACCTGCAGAAAAGCACTGATCCTTACATTCCGCATCAACCTGTATACGCCTTGAACCCGAGTACTATTTTATACAAACTTTCTCTCCTCTGACTTAAGAATCTTAATCAAAAACCTCAATAGGTCTACTTATTGTGGATTTTACTGGTTATTGTTATATTGAAGCGACTCAATGCTCTTTTACTTTCTCTTCATATTTGTGAAAGATGAGCCTAGATTAGCTTACTGGAATAGCCGCAGAAGGGGTAGTGGTCACTTCAGGAAGTTTAGCCAAAGTGCTAGTTTTATATCAGCCGACTGACAACAAAATAATTTGTGCTAACCCAACAAGAGTACGTATTTCGGGCATTTATTAAGCGTTCACGTCTAACCATATGCTCAAGTTTCAAAATTTTGTAGGTTTAAAGAATGTTTTTAGTTGTATTGCTTAAGAATTTCCACATGATTTTATGGAATTCGAATTCTCTAATTCTTATGTTCTCTATTCTAAACATCATTCAGTTCTGTAATTTATGAGGAAATTTTTCGATTTCCTTTTCCAGTTCAGCTCTAAAGTCGTTAGTCAACAGAAAGTACTCAATTTTTGATATAAACATTGTTATTTATCAACTTAGATCAATTAGAACATCTTATATTTAAATGACCAAAGACCTTTTCTCTTCGTGTTGTAAATGGTAAATTATGAAGTTGCAAAGATGATATCTGAGTGGTGAGCTCTATTGAGCAGTAATATTACTATAGAAGAATCAATAAAGAAAAAAATCAGATCGTTAAACTGAAAGTCGAAATAAATACAGTTTCCCTAAATTTTGTGATGAATCCAGTGTTGATCTTTTAAAAGCGTTTCTTCAATAAATCCCCACTGCTCAAAAGTACAAGAGTTTTCACGCTTTTCCATAGATGTGTATAAGAGACAGAAATCCCCACTGCTCAAAAGTACAAGAGTTTTCACGCTTTTCCATTTGGTTTTGGTTTGTTGCTGCTACTTTCCTCTCCATATTCCTCTCCACTTCGCACTGCCCTACGTGTGCAATTTGCTGCAGTAAATGCATCGGAAAAGCTATTCGTTTACGGTTAACCGGCAATACTCGTAAAAATTCGAACGGGAAATTCAACGGTAATACCTGCTTCGCGGCGGTTAAAGATCCATTAAAGAGGGGGACTCGTTATGTCGTCAGTTTGCTTACCTTTTTTTTTTTCATTCCGAAACGACACACGGTGGGCGACAAGCCCGCACAGACAAGACCGGATGTGATGTGTTGCAAAAAGCTGCAAAAAAACGGACGAAAAAAATAGGGAATGGTATCTAGGTAGGAAATAGTAGTGGTAGAGTGTGACATGCGATTGGAATGGTGTGGGTGTGTGTGTTGCACTCTGCAATTGCCATTGCTGACGCGTGTGATTGTTTGGTCCAATACGATTCCGCCGGATGAGTGTGAAAACACACATCGCCCACCAAACATACACCCGAATGCATGTGCCACTTCATCACATATAGACTCATATATAAAAGTGCCATTTAAATCTGCAGATTTATGTGTCGTTGCGTTTATTTTGCTGTTGAAATTTTTATTTAATTTTTATTTTTTGCTGCTGTCATTCTTTTTATGTTGATTTATCGAAAGAGTTAGCGTGCCCGCAAGCATAATGAGATATACATACATATATATTTATTTATGTATGTGACATGTATGTGACAGAAGAGGGCGAAGTCAGCAGCGTGTTGGCAAAGTGTGCATTTCCTACTTTAAAAGCCATTTTTTATCATCAACACTTAAATTCAAATAAATCCATCGAAATTGAAAGTTCGACATAATGGCAACAACTGCAGCGAAAGGAAATGAAACCAAATCAACAAAATTGAAATGGTAGAAATAAGCCAACTGACTTATTGTTGTGAGTGCATTAAGAGATAAACTAGTTTTTCAATTCGCTTTGAATTGTTTTTTTTTTTTTTTTTTTTTTTTTTTTTTTTTTTTTTTTTTTTTTTTTTTTTTTTTTTTTTTTTTTTTTTTTTTTTTTTTGTCGAAAAACCACAACATAGTATCGAACTGTATTATCGAAGCTCTTGTTATTATGATATTCGAATTCCCATTCTTAAAATAGTGCATGATCCGGCCCTATTGAAAATGGAGAAAATTTGATAATAATCACCCGCATTGATCATAAATAAAACGAGTAAAAACGTTAACAACGGTTGCAGCGAAGTTACATATAATACCCTTCACAAATACAACAAATTCCTTTCAAGAACATTATCGTTATCGATCAGGTTCTATAGCTATACTATAGTTATCCGATCTAAAAAATCTTCGGATAGTGCCCCATTGCCTTAGGTAGCAACACACGTGAAATTTCGGGAAGATATCTCGTCCAATGAGCAGCTTTTTGAGGAGAACTGCACGAACATGGCTAAATTAACTGAGATTATCATGCTGATTATTTATATATATTTTATTTTGTCTCCGACGTTTCCTTCTGGGTATTATAAACTTCCTGGCAAACTGAATTATCCTGTTCAGCGTATAAAAATATGGGGTGATGTGTTCTAAAACCGGACCAACGATGTGGTACCGCTTGTTTTTACAAATTAGATCCGTTGCTTTGGTGCTACTAGTGTGAGTATTTATACTATTAAGATACCGTAATATGACACGGTATTAAAATTAAATAAACCCAGTTCAAATCATCAGCTCTAATTTTTCTCGAATATCACTTCATTAAATTTTAACTTTGCTCCTAATTGGGTTTGTATGATATTTCATAATATCTCATCACCCTTTTTTTTTTTTTTTATTGATTGCGAATTCAACTGAAATTGAATCTCCCTCGAAGAAACCTATGTGTGTTGCCATTATTAAAGGGAATTAACTCGAAACGAGTCTGTTGAGCGAGCTCTGAATGAATTAAACATTAACTTATAAAAAAGTAATCTATCGACTTTTGTCGGTCAACAACTAGTCCCTCAGTAGATCTCAGGCAAACTTCTTATTTTAAAATTGTGTACAACATTTCATTCTCTAAATGATATTTCCGGAAACTTTAAAGAACCTGATTTACAAGGTGAGTTCCAAAATAAACAGAACTTTTTGAATCTAGCGCCCTCTGGTGGCGCCATCTATATGTCGACTGGTGCGTTCGAATCTGCCATCTTTATCGATTGTTCAGTAAGAATTTCATGCCATTTTATCAGTAGGAAGTGAAATTATTGGGTTTTAAGTGTTAGTATATTTGTGTTATCGGTGCGAAAATGAGCTTGAACACGTTGTTACACGATAATGGCCGTCTGGTCTATCGACGCTTGTTACCGATTATTTGACCAAAAATCACATTTTAACCATTAATCACTCCCCCTATTCACCTGATATGGCATCGTGCGACTTCTTCCTTTTCGGAAAAATGCATTTGCCCATGAAGGGAAAGCGTTAAGCAGACGTAGAGGCCATTCAAAATGCTTGCACCGGCATACTGGTGGCCATACCGACCAACGAGCTAAAGCACTCGTTCGACATGCTTTTGTACCGTGCGAAAAGCTGTATTGAAACAGAAGGAGACTATTTTGAATAAAATAAATTGATTTTGTCGAAAAAACAATTTGTTCTGTTTTTTTTTAAGTCCGGTTTACTTTGGAAAGCACCTTATACAATTCGTTCAGAAAAGCATATTCAGTCTAAGGTTAAATGCAAACAATTTTCTGCAAAAACTTCTATGTAAATATTTTAACAAATTCTCAAAAACAGGCATTTTTGTTTGATTTATTCTATGTAAGTCCGCGTTTATCATACTCACACACACATACATATATAATTCATCCCAATGTTTATTTTCGAATATTTCTATATTTCAATTTAGCGTTCTCATATCATTTGTGCATGTGTACATGTGTGTGCGCGGCTTTGCTGCGATTTGGTGTGGTCTAAATGCTCGACCGCAGTTGAGTTAAATAGAAACCTCAGCGGATGTTTAATTGAAAACGGAACCCATGGAACCAAACAACAACCAAACACACACACTCAAACTTACTTAATTGCAAACATACGCGTCCATCACGTATGCACCAGTATGGACACAACATTAACCAGACGACTGGGTCGCGGTAAAAAAAAAAACAACAAGAACAAAGCAGTAGTTAGTCACTACAATAGAGCGAAGAGTCAGCGTTTACATTTGCCCGCCCCCTGTTGAGGCATTTTAATAATACAGAATAAAAATAGGGGTAATATGGGCAACAACAAATCACGAAGAGCAATATTACTAATGTAAATAGTTGGAAAAGTATACTAGTTAAAACATCTGTATGTAAGCGGGGCAGTAAAATTCTAATTCATCAAGAGATGAATAAACTATGCCTACTTGGTCATCGAAATTTCGGGTCTAACGGCAGTTGAGCGCAGCTCTTAGTGACGGGCACAGTTCGGGCATCAGTTTGTTAGGAGACACCGACGCGGACGCGTCGTTGACACGGCGTTGCAATGCCATTCGAATAGTTGCGTTTGTCAACAAAAGTGTGAATAATATTTAGAAATATATATAAAGAGACTTTTTGTTTCCAAGTTTGTTGTGGAAAAACACGCGCGGGCAACGCATCGTTAGACTTGCAACGCTGACGGTACAGGCCCCCCCGGGTGGCGCGAGCCCACATTAACTCGAGGGGTGGCGGCGATGCATAATTTAAATATATATGAACTTTTTATGAAAATATTGAAACAGTGAAATAGTTTCCTTCGTAGACGCGCACTCGTGGATGATGAAATTTTTATTTTTAGTGGTTTGCGCGATCGCTGCGCTACATACGCGCCATAACGGACATGCGGCGCAACTACGTCGCGTCTGGATGCAGGATCACTGCCATAACGGCATTTGCACCGGCATCGATATCGGTCGCAATGACTATGTCATTCTGTCGCAGATGCCCATCGCCAAGCAGCTTATGCTTACCTTTCTCAATTCGAGCATCGCCAAAATACCGCATCTGATGTTCGACACCTTTCCGGACTTGCAAGTGCTGCGCATGGAAAATTGCTCAGTCGAAGTTTTCGAGAAGCCACAATTCGAAGGCGCTAGCAACTTGATGAGTTTGTTTCTGGGTCACAATCTGCTGCGTGACATACCGAAAAATATCTTTCTTGGCGCTGATAATCTCCATACGCTTCACTTGAATCATAATCAGATCCGTACGCTACATAACGCCAGCTTCCATGCGCTAAAAGAGCTGCAAGAAATATCACTAGCTGATAACCAGCTAGCACAGCTGCCTCTTGGCGTCTTCGCGCCACTGCGCAAACTCCTAGACCTCAACTTGAGCGGCAATCGGTTATCGGCCTTCCCGCGGGGCATCTTTGATCGCAACCTTAACTTGACGCGCATTAATTTGTCGCGCAATCGTTTTGTGGCTTTTGAATCTGAGCTGTTCAAGCTGCAGCCGCGTCTGAAGCTCTTAGATCTCTCGGGCAATGAACTGCAAGATCTTACGCTAAACTTCGCCATGCTGGAGAGCGCGATTTGCAACAATTGCGACATACGCAAGCTCACCGTCTATGGTTACGTCCACGATCTAGAGTTGCGTAACAATTCGCTGCGCGAGCTGCCACACATACCGCATGCGGCCAACGTCAGCGGACTGGATTTAGCTCACAACCCGCTCGGCACTTTGCAGGGCAATCCGTTACGACGCTTTACCGGCCTGCAGCGACTCAACTTGAGCTCAATCGGCATGCATGACCTACCCGAAGATGTGTTCAAGAAGCAGGCGCAGCTCAAGCAGCTGGACATATCAGCGAACTCGCTGTATAATTTGAAATTTCCGCTTTTCAACGATTTGAAATCTCTGCAGTACTTCTACTTCCAGCAAAATAACTGGAATTGTGATTTCCTACAGTTGCTGATGAACTCGTTTGTGAAGAAACGTGATATATCGTTTATGGAGGATACCACCGAACCGGAACTGGTCGATGATTATGTGGATGGTGTGGCCTGCTGGTATGAGAGCAACAAGGCATCGAAGAAATGCTCAGGGGATGGCTTGTCGGAAGCCGCCTTAGAGCTGGCCATTGTGCGCAATGACATCAAGTCGTTTACGGAGATCGTGGAGAAGAAGTTCATCAAGGTCTACCGTATGCTCGATGAGCTGAAGATTCGTTTGTAGCGTCGACGAGTGCAACGAGAGTGCCGAAAGGAAATCACCCGACAATTGACGATTTGGCTTGAACTAATGTTATTCTTAATGGCTTACGTTATCACTTTAATCGCTTTATTGCTTATCTAATCGCATTTAACAGCAAATTCTAAGCGTATATTTAGTAACCACAAGTAATACTCAAACTATACAAATATATATATATTAATCGTATTTAACCTCAAATTATATCGAAACATATCGTTTAATCGTATATAACAATGATGATATAATGACAACATATATTTACTAGCATTACAAAAATGACAACATTTTAGAATTTACTTAGTAAGTGTCAGATGTTTATGAATTAAGTTTATATATATATCAACAGCAGTATATCGATCGATGCAATAAATGACTTAGGTTTAAACCCGGGGGCGTTTCATTTACATTCAAAAGTTGGTGATACTTACAAAGCTGGCGAAAACGTAAGTGTTTCATTATCAATTTTTTTTTATGTTTTATCTCACCCCCTCTACCTAACTACTTTACATGTGTATATTTATGAAAAAATCTTGAAACACATGAAAGTACAAAAAAGTTAAAATACTTTTATAAATGGTGTTAAAAAACATTTTAAACTTTTTTGATTTTTTTTTTCTCACCCTCTTTACTTAACTACGAAAGACTTTACATGTGTATGTTTATGAAAAGATATTGAAACACATCAAAGTTTATAAATGGTGTTTAAAAACAATCCAAGTGAATGACGGAATATTACAATACTACGCATTGGGAGCCCTCACGAAATTTGCTCATCTACAATAGTAAAATGATCTCCCTACTTTATGTCTTAATTTGGCTGTAAACATATGTATATACCATTTCCATTTGTAAAGTTTCCTAAAAACTTCGGAAACAAGTTCTTCAAGCACCAATCCTTGTATCCATTTCCCGGCATTACTGAGATAAAACACATTAATAAATGAATGTACCAACCTAGTTCATGTATCAGCAAGCATGGATAATCGCACCTCATCAGCCGAAAACGGTGACGGCAAATAGATCTCCTCTCAGTCGAAAAAAGTATGGCCACATTGCTAAAAATCAGGAGGAGACACGCTCTCCTTACAACCAGGATAACAAGTGTAGGCCAATCAAACGAAGAAAAGAATACAGGAAAGTATGCGTCAATAAATCAAATTTAGTCTCGAAATTTTCAATTTCAAGAGAAACACTTTATTCATGAACGTAAATTATTACCCAAGGAATTCGCATTTATACAAATTAATCGTTTCTGGCAGCACATTAGACCGAACACACAACGATCGCGAGACCATCGAAGCTTGTGTACAAAGCTCTCAGCTGTTTATAGTCAACAAAGTTGAGAAGAAAAAAAAAGCAACAACAAATGAGTGATTATTTAGTCATTTTAAATGTAGCAAAATTGTTGACCGTTGTATGAGATTAAATACATTACTCATGGAACGAGCATTTAGCGGGTGCATAGCTTGTATATTCGTCACGCATACCCGAGTTTCTCTAGAGTTTTTATTACCTAGTCACCGAGCCATTATTCTATGGTACACATAACACATATGTATATGCGTGTGTAAGTGTAAAAGGGGGATGCTACTCCTGAAAGAAAGATTACGAATTAAGATTTATTCTTGTTATAACGAAGTGAGTCATTTAGTTTCCCCCGTGTGCCCTTTCTATGCGGAAACTTTCGCACACTTGTTGATAAATTCGAAAAAAAAATGCAAAAGTAAAGTAATAAAACGCCGAGAACAGCTACTACCACCAAAAACTTTATTTATGTACTGTTACGTACAACAACAATTTATTTTGTGCAATTTTAATTTATGTAATGCTGCTTACCGAATAAAAATGTATAGGTTTAAGCGACTTTGGCCGCTGTATTGACTGTTTTAGCTAGTCATTATGGAAAACGGCAAGTGCAGAGAGCGCCACCCTAAGAGTTCCTTCTAAATGCATAAAACCTTCAACTCACGTTTGTACCAGGAATCAAATAGAATGACCCCAAAGACTTTACCTAATAAATTCAAAATCCCAATACTCAAATGGTTCTAAACTTGCATATAAGAATGCTATTGCACATTACAAAGGTAAATCTTTAGAGACTAAGAGCTATTTTAAATGTCGTTTAGTAAATATTTTCAAATATCGTATCGTTAGTAGCTAGGACATACCAACATTTGGCAACTCAGATATCCATATGAAGAGCATAAATCTGATTTTCCTTAGAATGTTGCACATCGTAAGAGCCTGAATATGTATGCCTGTACTTTAATGAGTTCACATGTTGTGGTTTTTGTTGTTGTTTGCTTATAACTTACTGTCTATTAACTTGGCTGACATGCAGGGCACCAAAAACTGCAATGGCAACAAAATTGCATACAATCCAGTATTTGCATGCGTGTCATTGCAACTTATATCTTAGCATAACAGTAAAGTGGAAATACAATTTTCATAAACAAAAGTTAATGTTTGCGCAAACGCATGGGTGTGTGTGGATGTGTGTGGTGTGTAATTAGAGGAATATGCTGCATGAGTTGCTTGTTGAAAAGTGATGACAGCTGATAGTCAGCAGTTGCTTGTTTAACACCAACAACAAGTAACAGTTATACTCATCTGCCCCCCCTTCAACAACCAACCCTTCCTTCGTTTATTTTCATCATATAACTTTTCGTATGAAAATGAGCACACACATATGGAAATGCGATATTGTGCTTCGGGTTCGCCATGAGCATATGCATTGAGTCCCGGCACTCCCAAGTCAATGTCATCATTCCGATGTTTGAAACCTCTATAAAAGCCAAAACAATTTGTTCAGCAAATCGTTTTAGCCAAAAGTTGTCGTAAACTTAACTGTGTGGCATTTGGCATTATTATCGAAACATATACATATGTGTCAGTAATGCATTAAGACGCAGTCGATATGAACCAATACCAGAGCAGGCTTCTGAACCCCCATTTTGCTTAAGAGTACTGAAACTTTAGCAATTTTCATTCTCCTGAGTCCGATAGCTGATTACTGATTTCTTTTCTACGTAAGCACGAATCTTCACAGACTGTGATCCCCAAGTTTTTTTTATAAAAACCCCGAAACGTTTTGGGATCCCAAAGTGTTAATGCTAAAATCCCGAAACCCCGACCATTAAAGTTTACCTTTATTGGCAGATATTATTGTAATAGTGCGAACTCCTATACTAAGGTTGTGTTCAAATTCACGGTCGATCTTAACATACCTAACGGCGCCTGTCAAACCCCATTTCACGAATGTGGCACGACACAAGTTAATTACTACATATGTGAAATATGAGCGCGATCTGTCTTGATATTCGTGGTTTGGTGCATCATGAATTTTTTCCGGAGAGACAAATGGTCAATAGGGAGTTCTATTTGGCGTAAAAGCATCATTGGAAAACGGCCGGAAATATGAAAGAACAATTCGTGGATTTTACACGATGATAATGCACCATAGCATCGAGCCACTATTGTGACCGAATTTAAAGCTTAAAACGCAATGAATACCATCGATCAACCACTTTATTCACCAGATTTGGCTTCGTGTTATTTTTTCTTATTCTCCAAACTGAAACCGCCGCTCCATGGAACCCGCTTTCAATCCATCGAAGAGAATTCGCTGAAAAAGCTGAAGGCCATCTCAAAAATAAGTGTTTCGGGAAGTGGAAACATCATTAGCATAAGTGCATTATATCCGTTGGGGATTACTTTGAAGATGAATAATTAAATATTTTGCGTTTTATTTACAATTTCCGTGTTCTTGTCACAATATGTACTCCTGGTACAATTCGCACATTTGTAGCATATATATTTATTCATGGTCCTTAACACAACCGTCTAAAATAAAATCTCCATCATTATTTCTCTTGCATTTTCCATTTTAAGCCACATGAGTAAATCAGAGTAATTTCTCAAACCTTTTAATTTGTAAAATATGTTTCATCAGTTATATACATAAAAGTCCTGTAGTCCTGTGAGTAACTGTAAATTAAAATCGGAGCAAACTTTGTTGCCACAGCATGTGGCATGCTGCTGGCATGACAGCGAACTAATCATTTTTGCTGTTTCTGTGTCAATAAATTTGGCAGCTTTAAAGGAGTCAAAAGCGATTACATGAAAAGTTTTGCTGGTAAACAACAACAAAAGCAACAAACGCCCGCAAGTTGAACCGATGACAGAAAGTGTAATCTTAAATGCTCGGTGTATGTGCCGCAAAATCTCTTTTAGCCACATGTTGTGCACAATCGCTCGCGCATATACTTATCTATGTGTGCATATATGTTAATAACGGCAGCTGACATGAATGTGGCAATAATGCTGCCACAAGAAACTGCTACCCACATGCTTCCGTTGCTCACCATGCGCCCAAACTTTGTACACCCCCGCCGCCGGCTTGTGCTAGCTCAAGAAACAATTCTTGCGTGGGGCTACCGCAAATATAACAACAACAGTGAAGATGCGCATACGCACTGCACACCCAAACCAAAGGCAACAATAAACGGCGAACGCTCTGAGACAACTTTTAAAACAAATGCAATCATAAGCAGCCACCACAACAGGCATAGAGATGCAACTGCGCAAGTGTCGACTAAAAGCGTTTCTAATTCTATCAACTGCTTGCAACTTAAAACTAATAATGGCAGCAACTTGCTTGTCTTACTTCGTTCGCACTTCCGTTCTTCACTTTCTTTTGTGATTCTACGCTTGCGGCGCTCTGCAGCCGGCTGAGATTCTGAGATGTTAACTTTCAACAATCTGAGGTCTGCAAGCGTTTGAAAAAATATTGCTTTATTGTCTCAAAGGATGCCAAACCGCTCGGCTTCGTCATTGGGTTGGCGAACCCAAATTCCAAAAATTCGACAAAGAAGATTGAATATCTTTTGCATATTTTACCAACCCTATTTATTTTTTTAGCTGCGGTTTAGTTAAATACATATGTTCTTTTGTATCTACAAATTACTTAAACTAAATTCTCTCTATCGTATAATATTTTTATAGAGAAGGGGCTCCCTATTTGACAATATTCATCTCTTGTTTAGACAAATGAAAGCATGCAGTGTGTATTTTTATGTATTTATAGCTTGAACAGAGTATATTAAGTTTTCCACGATGTTTATAACATCAAAAAGAAAACGTCGAAGACTATAAAACATATATATAAATGATCAAATTGAATATACACGAATATGCGCGAAGAAGACCGTCAGTTTTAAGATATCCATCTAAAATTTTGCACACGTTCTTTTCTCTCCAAGATGCTGCTTGTTTGTCGGAAACCGCGATATTGGACTAATAAGTCATATAGCTGCCACACAAACTGAACGATTGGCATTCCTTATACAAAAAACTTTTTCATTGCACGAGATATCCTCACGAAGCTTGGCGTGTGTTCTGGCTAAAGAGAATGGTGCAATCTCCGCAGAAATTATTTAAATGGGATCACTATAGTATAAAGCTGCTATACAAACCGACTTAATAAAATCAGTTTTTAGTAAGGAATTCGAATTTATGAAAGGTATTACAGATTCGGTGCAACCGATGTTAAAGCTTTTACTTTTCTATTATTTTTGAAAACCAACATTCAATATGAGGAGTTTGTTATATTTTATCTTTTGCTTTTTGCTGCTACCCTGTTGGCAAAACCATTCTCCTCTCCCGTTATTTCGAAAGTGATAGTTTTCTATGTTCACACAAATATTTTTACAATTTTATCACAATTCTTTTAGAAAAATTAATGTTTAATGTCTCACTGCACATTAGTATAATTTGAAGTGCCAACTTCAGGCACATTTTCGAAAATTGTTGCCCATGCCTTAATATGCAAATAAGATTAACTGCAGTGCTGTTTGCTTCATTTATTCATTTATCGCTACCCAACCCATGAATCCTAATTAAAAGCCATGCCGATTTTTTGACGTCATAAGAGCAAACGCAGCGAAAAAAAAAAGTGTCAAATTCACGCACAGTACTGAGCCGTTAAAAACTATGAATGGCATTAGCTCTGTCAGGTGACGTCCAACAAAAAAAAAAAAAAAACGGAGTTTTAGGTATTCCCATATGCAATTTAGATAACGTAAATAGCAAGCTGCTGCGTGTTGATTCTTTAAACTTATCTGCGCGTATATGTAAATACAAACCGTTTAGCTCCACGGGCGCATGCACAGACACGTGCACCCCTTGGCGTGTGAGTAATTATGATCGCGCGCACCGCATGCAACATTTCCGTTAGTTGCGACAACACGCCTATTATGCTAATGTTTAATTATGAGACCACACATGTGCAACCGCGCCTAACCCAGCGTTGCGCCTGTCCAAAACTGCGTTGAAGCGCCCGAAATTATGCAATCGCAAATGAGTTGTGCGCTATAACAAATACTTTGAGCAAATATAAATAAAATGTCAGCACACCGGGTTTTAATCGCATTTGCTCTAATATTCAGCTGCACACACACACCGACACAACGCTTTCATCCGCAAATGTGCACGTGCATTATTCACATTTTCTGATTTGTTATAAAGTTAGCGGTGAAAATATAATTTTATAACTTTCAATTGGCTAATTTGCTGCGGTTGGTTGGCTTGTTTGACGCTATTTAATTTGTATTGGCACAGAAATGTGTTTGCTGATTTATATAATAAATTTTGCTGAGCCGATATTCGCGCACTCAACCCAGAAGTTTTCACTGGGTTCGCTGATGGATTTGGCTTCAGTAAACAACACATAAATCTAATATATGCATATATTTCTATAACATGGCATTATTCGTTGTCTTATATATATAAACACTCTTGCGGTTATTCATCCATATTCCATATCATACCCCAAAAATAATACAAATTCCTCTCTCATTTCTTTTTAGGTAAATAATGTTCGTTATTAAAAACTACTCTTAATGGTGTTTCATCTACAAAAGTACGAGCAATTTTGGAGATATACAAAGTCTCGAGCCATAATTTATTACACTTGGCATTTTATGTGAGCAGGTAAGTATTCACCACGGCAATAAATAACGAAGTCTCCATCTTTTAATTGCCTAAAAGTGTTGTCTTCGACACATGCTAGCCTTTGGCTATGGCTCGACAGTGCGGTTGCTAAGCTTGACAGCAGTGTGTTGAAAATAGACAATAAATAAGTGCGCACATGTGCATAATTTCTGTAATTTCTGTCCGAAGCCAGGATGTTGAAATTAACTTCGCCATAAGTCTGCCATAGTGTCTACGTGTAGAACAACATCATGCATGTATAGCGTTTTATTGTTTTTATGGGAGAAGTGAATTACACCAGCGGTTATAAATGGCCGAAATGGCACTACTGCTATTTTGAACATTTAATTTATTTTATCTAATTGGTGATTTGGCTCCCTTTTCGAAAGTAAAGTCACAAACCTTTTAATTTATAATATTAAGTCCATATTTTATAATACAGTTTATACTGTCATCAACCATTTCAGCAGTGAAATAAAACGAAATTTTGTGTCAGTAAACGTTAAAGATATTCCCTTTCCTATCGTACCATCTGCAAAGGGGTCCTAGTTGCATGACTAGATTCATGAAATCACTAAAAACGTATTCACTTACGTTATTGCATACAATGCCACATTTATGACACCTAATTCCCTCAACGACCCACACGTCGTATGAGTAATATTTACAAATTTCCAGAAGCCGTTCCACAGACACACTGACTAAGCAACAAATTACGCGTCGTCGCCGCCATTACAAATGTGTATAAGTGAGGGGGGCATTTAATAGTGTCGTTCGGGAAAAGTTAGTTGCCAGCGAACGAACTAGCGTGCAAGCAAGTGAGGAGCACATAATCCACTTTACAGTCAGTTTTAGCGAATTTCTTTTATGCACTCGCGCACTCGATTCCACTGCGCGCTTGCATACACAAATATACACATGTAAAACCGGGATTTGCAAGGAAAATTGTATTGCAAGTGTGCGCAACTTAGTGGCGGAAGTGCATGTAGCATTAGAAGTGGAAGTGCAGCCGCGGTGAGGGCACAGAGGAGGCTTGAAGCTTGTGAAGCTGTGATTTTCTGCCGGCTTTACCTCTCTGCTTGTAGCTTTCTTCGTTCTGACAAGCAGCAACAAAATAGTTTATGTTTTTGTAAATTGCTTGTGCTTGCAGCGCTTCTTCTGACAGACTCACAAAGTCATATAATATATATATGTATATGCATATATAAGAACTCATATGTGTAATTGTCTCCGACTCTTCGGTGTGATAAGCACCAGATGTTATTGTTGTTGCTAACTTGCCAACGCCTTCTATGCATGCCAAATTCCGTTGGTGGCATGTTTTGAATGCCGCACTCCAGCCTTCTCTTCTACACACCGCTTAGTCAAGGAAATTTTCTCTGCAACCAAAAAGTACATGTTGCTCCACAAGCAGCAGCAACTTGCTACATACAGCCGACACAAAAAGGATTAGGACTCCTGTCCCTTTCTAGGGACAAGCAGACACTAAACTTTTTTTCGGATAATATTTTAGTCTTGAATGTACGGTACCTCTCTTTGAGCTCACTAACTGAACTAAAAACACTTCTGCGTTACAAACGCGCACAAGAGTCAAGTTGAGACAGTACCGGGTCCAGTCTATCATATGAACGAGTATATTGAGAAAAGAATAGCTTTCCAATATTTCCTTTCGGGCACGCGTGTCTTCACTGTCATATCTAAAACGGATACAAGCGTTCCAACAGCGGTTAACCATTCGTTAGTGTACTGCTTGGTCTTGCCACTTTCTCGCTGACACCGCACCTCACACACACACACCCACTMACGTTTCGTGCAGAGCGCTCCCGGTGCGTTAAGTTGGCAGAAAAACGTTTCCTCGCGAAAACTTTAAACACAAATTGTTTATGTATACGCAGCCACGCAGCAAGTCGATGCCAAAACTAACAACAACAACAACAAGGAGTGTTTGCAAACTGCAATTCTAACAAAAAATTATAAATTAGAGGAAGAGTACACAACCACTGCAAAGCTCTCTGAAAATGAATTGTTTTGTGTGTGCAGGTGCTGTCTCTTATACACATCTAGATGTGTATAAGAGACAGCAACAACAACAAGGAGTGTTTGCAAACTGCAATTCTAACAAAAAATTATAAATTAGAGGAAGAGTACACAACCACTGCAAAGCTCTCTGAAAATGAATTGTTTTGTGTGTGCAGGTGTGGGTGTACGGGGCGAGTGACGACAAAAAATCCGCAAGCGAAAAGTGGCCAACACCCGAAAAAACTTAATAGAAATTATTCACAACGCGGCATGCCAACCAACCAGCGCACCGGCTGGCCGCCGCCAAACGTAGTAGCATGAACAACAAATGCCACCGGCAACTGTAAACAAAAAATTACTGCTGCACACACATGCAAACATATATTCAAGCCAATTCGCATGCTTTCACTATCCACAGATGACGAAAAAAAAAACAAAATTGCGTTCTAGCCAAAAGTAACAACAATAATTGCAAAGATTGCTTACAGCAAAAGGCATAAGCCTACATTTTCGGGAGCAAAAACAACTGTAAAGATAGCTGTTCCACACTGCTCAGTGGATACACGACAAATGTTCGGAATTTCCACGCGAATGCGCTGCTTTAAATCATAAATGTACCTGTTACTGAAATATTTCGATTTGTGATACGTTTGGATTCCTGATTCCTTGGGATCGTTATCTTTCCCATTTCAGTTTTATATAAGGATTTGCACAATAACCCATCGATCTTTCATTGAACATGCGATCTAAAATACTCTTAAATGCAAAGCTACATAGATTTCCATTTTCTTACAGTGATATGGGGTAATTTTGGAAAATTCTCGACAGTGAATAATGAGGCTGAGATAGTCAATAGCAGATTTGCTTGTGGTACGGAATTTGGTTTCGAAAATTGATTGCATATCTTCATAAAATATATTAAAAAAGTTCCTTGAAATGTTTTTCTCTCTAAAGGATATAGTAAACATAGCATCACCAGTTGTGTGTGAGAAAGTTCGAATGCTTTTGATTTTGTGAGACTGACCCTTTAACAAACCTACTCAATAGAATTTCTGAACACTTAATACCACACAGCACGCAAACACCTACACAAACAATTTCAAACCTCTACTGAGCGCTGGGCTAGGCTGCCAACTTGGCAACCGACGAAAATTGAGCATTTTTAATTGCTTTTCGGAATGGAGAGTGAGGGAGGAGTGAATTGCTGTTAGTGCTCTTAGGCCCACTGGAGTAGACATTTAATGAGTCAGAATGTGTTTGCACTATTTGCAATTTTGTACAACCCTTACATATACACATGGGGACATTTAGTGGAACAACATCATTGGACCTGTCTGTCTCCGTCGACGCCGGCAGAGCATTCACTGTAACGCACAGCGGGGTCTGCTACACTTTTGCATGAAGCCCTCTGTAAATCCTGTGATCAGCACCATTTCCAGTTATTAACGCAATAAAGTCCTATGCTTTTATAACAACAACCACAAGACCTTGCTCGCACGTTGGAACATGCAACATTTCGGCATTTCCGGAGCCAAGTTATTGCATCTCGTGGTTTTTGTATGTGTGTATTTTTGAAAGAAGCTGTTTGTTGTTGCTATGGTCGCACAAGTGTGTCCAATTTCACCCATTCCTTTTTCTCTCATTGAATTTGTGCCCAATCTGTAATAATACCACTGACTACAAAGAAAAATCGCAAAAGTTCATAAATGCAACGATATGTGTACATGTGTATGTTCCAATAGCAATACGCGGTTATGCAAACAAATAGCAAAGAACATTGGTGAACACACAATTCTTTATGGACATATCCAACCATAGTGGACTGTGAGAGAAGTGCACTTGTTGTTGCGGAGTGGAGAATGTGAAGTTTGAGTATACAAAAATACATGTTCCCTAAACGCCAACATATGTTTCACAGCACTGGCAAACCGAAGAGAGTATGCACCGTTATATCGAAGCATCTGATTACTTTGATCATTTTAGTATTGGGAAGTTGCAACTATTTTGGGATTAGCCAAACAACCGTTAGATAGCGAATACACCGTCAACATCAAGATTTACATCTCGCCTCATAGTATTTATCATCTAAAAGAATGCTGAGTACCTGCGAAAGAGATGTATTATCGGCACTTTTGGAAACAGTTATAGTAGACATCTGCTGACTTCATACAACCCCAACCCACCATGCACGCCAACACTTAGGCCTACTGCACAAATAAGCTACGATTGCCCAATTTTTGCTCTCTCACAAATAGTTGCCATGAATGCCATGAATGCCATGACCGCCTGTTACTTCAATGCCAATGCAGTAGATGCAACAACACTAGTGGTAATAGCAGGACGACTATACTGGTGTATATCCTCAGCTTGATCTCTCGACGCTGGACAAGCCATTCGTTTCGCTGTCATCTGCAGCTGACAGTTGTTTTGCAAATGCGACTCTCAAGCCCTTTTTTCTTTTGTACCCTGCCCATACATACAGACATACAAAGTCCTTCTTTAATGCCTTAATGATGCTTTTACACTATCCTCTCTCACACTATGGCAAAATATGCACACATACATGTCTTTCCTTACACATCCTTACAAATGTAATTCTAATAAGCTGAAAACGCTTCGAGCGGGTAGTAAGGTCGATGTTGCTTTTGTTCTTACTAATAGTTGTCCTTGTTGCTGCTTTACATATTAATTAAAGTTGTAATCTATGTCGCTTTTACCGTTATTGTATTTGTAACATTTAGTCTGCTGCTCTGGTTGAAACCGAATTTATTGCCATGCAACTGAAAAAGTTTAAAGATAATTGAGTTTAGGGATACATTTCACAGCTAATTTTAAACTTGTAAATGAAAAAAGGCGAGCTAAACGTGAACGGCAGTTAAATCGCTCCTCTTCAACTCTGCTTCAACTGAAATCTGCAGTACGGAAGTTAAAAAAGCGCTTAAATGCGCCAAAGAACAACTTTAAGTTGCCAACCTTGCCCAATACCGTTAACGAGTCGCTTGTGTCTATTAGGACTTCTACTTCGGAGGTTACTAGAGTAGTAAAAGAACTGAACCCAAAAAAGTCACCATCCCAAAAATGCTAACAGAGTTACCAAATACTGCCGTAGAAGTCTTTTTTTTCTCTTCAATGCAATTCTTAATCTCGGCTACTATCCCAATTCGTTGAAAAAGTCGCAGATTATAGTGATAGATAAACCTGCGAAAGACTAAACACAGCTGGGATGTGTCGTTCACAGGATTATTCTTTCATAACATACAAATATCCCACCATTTCATTCTTTTGAGTTTATTCCCATCCGTTAAAAATATCCCTGTTTGCGATTATTACTTAAATACATCACCGTCACTGTAAATATATGCTTATACTACTCTTATTGCTGCCACTTCAGTTCACTGAGAGCTTTTGAATAACCGGTGGAACTTCTTGGGAGGAATCGCATTTTAAAATATATTGCAGGAAAATATGGTACTTAATGTACGGGTGTGTTCGTATTTTGACAAATGTTTTTACTCATGCCACAATAAATCGTCGCGCACTAGGGTTCGGTTCTGCCGAGTAGCTTGCTTTCATTTCTATTTACTCCCAATTCTTCACTATTTTTCTCTGCTACGCTTTCACCAGTATTGCCCGTTCTTAGTGTTGTTGTTCTTTTAAGGCTTATTGCCGTTTATATTCTTCTCCATGTGTGTGTTATTATTTTTCCTCCCAGAACTTAGTTTTTGTTGTTTGTTTGAACATTTTTAATGAAATTGTTGCTAGCTCTGTGGCCACAAATATCTCATTGACTCCTTCTAGTTATCCACAAATGAAATAGACATTCACTTTCCACTTGGCTGAGCTTCTTTCATATGTTTCCTCTACTCTTACGTAAACGATTAAAAGATGTTTTCTCACATAGAAAGTGAACATTGAAAAAGTTCTTCTCTGGCGTTACTGCAGTTATATGTGCATACATGCAAAACTTTAGCCACGTTTTTGAACCAAATATTATTGAGAAAAAAACTTTCCTGAATTTATTAAAATGTAGTTAAAGAATTTTTTAAAGGAATTCGCAATTTTGGAGTAAACATTCGTTGTAGCTTAAATATGAATCGCTATACAAATATACAAATATTTCTTATACTAATTTCAAAAGCGGCATCCATTTAAAAATTTCCACATTTTTACAAACCGCATTTTAAAAAACTTTTTTATGTACACATAGCAGATTTATTTACTTCTCAATTTTGGCTAATTTATTAGGTTTTTTCAAGGGCTTTTCATTTTGGCTCGAGTTCATAAATTATTTTACGTTGCCACTGACACGCAAAGTAACGAAATATGAGTTAATTTGTACAACCGTATCCGTGTATAAGCATGCGAGCACCCACGGCGTATACGTAACTCTTCGTTCACTTGGATGCATTAAATTTCGCAGAATTCCCTCGAATTTTCTGGTTTAAAATAAATAAGAGTTTTCATTTACGAATGGCATGAGTGGCATTTACGAATAATTTCGGGTGTCAGAATAAACTAAAATGCAATTTTGAAATTTGCGCAATCCGTGAAAGTTTAATCACAAAATTTAAACTCATACAATATTTGGTATTTTTTGTTAATGAATGAAGCACTCTACTAAAATGACATTTGACAGTCCAAACGTATGTATGTGTCAGTAGTGTCTTCCGCTGGGTGTTGCACTCCTCTATATAAATATGCTATATATGTTGACTGCACGAGTGGTGGAGATAAATTTTGTGCGTTTTATTGCTCTTTTTGAAAATGATTTATTTAATTCTCTGTGAGAGATTTATGAGCAACGCGGTAAATCTGTGATATTAACGCGCCTTAATGACACTGACGTGCGAATTTTATTTATATTGTAATAATATTTCAGCAGCGAAGTGTTGAACTGCATAATCATCATGCAAGATCCACAATAATGGAAGACGAGCAACAGATTTTGCATAATATTGTGGCAGCTCATATAGGTATGGTCGTAGCAATCTTCACCAGAACCTAAAGGTCATTTGGGCCTTGCTTTTCAGTCAACGCAGTGTCAGAGCCGCTGAAATGTGAAATCGCCCGTTCAGCCACTCTCCCTCAAAACCGCAGAGAGCCCATTATCTTGTACAATGTACTTGTACAAAGTTTGATATATACTTCTATCCAGTTACGCAACGGCACTTCTGTTATTTTCCACCTAACTGTAGATTATGTATTTATTTTCAATTGACCTTTCTATTCACATTTCCACGCGGCAATATGTTGAAAAGAAAAAAACATTTACTATTTTTTCAGAAATTTTAAGGAAACTTAATTTTTTTTAAATCTAATAATTAAACAACCTGGTTGCTCAGCCTTGATGCATAAGAGAAAAGTTGTAAGAGTAGAAACAATCGCTGTTTCAATTGCTATTGAATGTGGTCCATTAGTAATTTGAGAAATATTCTGTTATAGTTTGCAGCAAGGAGCAGAGTACAGACTTGTCTTCGGCAAAGCGTACACGATCTCTCCATTTTCCAACTCTCGTGTTTTGTTTAATGTTAAGGAAACAAACACCATTCGAAATTAATTTATTGTATTTGCATTTGAAATGCCGCAAGTGCATCAACGCAATCAAAGGCATCGGTAACAACAGCAGCCCCAGCCTAGTCAAGCGGATTGATTGAGATTCCAATGATATTTGTTTAACAATATTATCTTCTCTTTCATTTTTAGTCAAGGATTTTGCTGAAATTATTTGCATTGGCTCTACAATGTGTTAGTCCTTCAAACCTTATACATCACGCACGAATATTAGAAGATTCGTGGCCCGGTCGTCTTATCTAAAAGTAATAAAAGTTCATTTTGAATTCTTGATGTTGTGAACTAACTCGACTATTTACCGAAATCTTGGTTTTACTGCTTTTACTTTTTTAGTATATGGAACTTGAACCTGACTTATTTCAAGGGTTTACGGCTATTTAGTATGAGTACGATATATTATATTTCCATCGATTTAAATGTAATGACTTCTCTTAATTAGATTTGAAAGCGCGGATAATAAAAATAGAGAATTTCGGTTTCACCATTCGGTTTCAGTCATCAGCTACGAGCCACGTATCATTCAATTAACTGTTTCCGGAAGCACCTTTCCACTTTTCACACAAATAGAAATGAAAACCGCAGAGCGGGATTAGTGTCCAGGGAGGGAGAGCGCCTAACAATTGTGCATAAATTTTTATTATGAAATATTGTTGCACCTGTCGAAAGCCAAGCAATGCACGTAGCAACGTGTTCTTCTGTAGAGAGAGGGATTGCCTTCGGTAGTGAACCTAAGCGTAGGTGTGATTGGAAGTAATTGCAAAACGTTTCTGTGTGCGTGTGCACAGTTTGCTTAGTTGTGTGGACGTGCAGCAAATTTCGGATGAATTGTATTGGTACCAACAACAATGGCCATGGAAAGCAGCTATGTGAAAAGGATAAACAGCAATCGGAGCGAAAATAGTGTGTTTTAACAAGGAAGCTTTTAGGAGCAAGCGTGCAAGTGTATAAACAAGTTTACATCTATGGGCACAATTTTAGCCGGCATATGCGTATGTAGTCCTCATGTACGTATGTGAGTGTGGTTCATTCAAGTACTTATACTGCCTGGTGTTCCCTGCTGGAAATTACTTTAACTTTACTCAGAGTTCAATAATCTAAGGAAGTCAATATCTACGTTTCACAGTTATATTTAAATATTACTAGTAGTAGCGTAGTAACCCTAAGCTTATTATTTTATCTAATAATAAAAATCTAAATCCTCAAGAAATAAATTGTCAAATGAACACAATTTAAAACTATTTTCAAAAATAATTTTTTGATTTTCATTTCTTGCAAGCAATCGCTTTTGAGGGGGGACAGTTCTAACACTCTGACTGGTCTGGTAAAGTAGCAGAATAATTTAAAGCCGAGCTGTTACTACTCAGATGATTTAGTTGTTCAGTTGTCGCTAGCAACAACTACAATGTCTGGAAAAGAGGCGTTAGCAGAGACTTCCTGCCCGTTGCAAACTGTTAATGCGTGGAAGGTGATCTGCATGTAGAGAGCGGTTCCCAGCACTAACTTATCAAAATCTCCCACAAGAGTGGGAACAATTCGAAGTGTAAACTAACCAGGCCATGATTGCAGTTTCAGATCAAAATTGTGGATAATTTATAACTTTCTGTGCACTACGCCGCAAAGTATGCTATACCTTTTGAAACATGGCAGTCTTAGATCGTTCATGCTTTGCATAAACATATACATATATTTGCTATGTATGTAAATTAATTAGTACAGGAAATGTCATATTTGGCAATCGTAAATTTGTGCTGATTACAATTCGAGTTACGCATGGTTTCAGTTTGATTGTAATTTCATATTTTTGAGCAAAGCGCTTTGCAAATGTAAAAGTTGTCTCTAATTGTTGAACGAGTCAAACAATGCTTCAGATGTTATCAGACATTGTTTCAGGTGTTATATTCGTTACCCTGGTGCTAACTGTTTTGATTCAAATATATTGCATATGGCAAGGCACTCTAACATATTGCGATTCTATATACACATAACTGTACTGTGCCTTGTGGCACAAATGGCAGATGCGTCCTCATCAGTATTTTCATCCTTTAATGACACGGTAAATGGACTTTGCCTGTGCAAATATTTGTGGCTTGCAGCCAAAAAGTATGCAAGATATATTTATTTTATAATTTTTAATTTTGCTAATAGGGCTTACATCGCTCACAATTTTTTAAAAGTAGAGTGTTTTTATTTTCAATTAGGTTAGTTGAATTTTTCAACGTCATCTTTTGCTATGAATGTTAGTAACGCTGGGTGCTGATTTAATCTTAATAATCCACAAATCGTTTTTCTTTAGCAATATTATTGTAAAACAAATTTAAATAATAGAACTGTAGCAACCCTATTATAATTTCATACTTCTTTATATGTGCACCGTGCTACCATTAGCCAAATTTTTCCATTTAATTTCAATTTAATTGTCCTGAGAATAGAACATCTTCAGCTAAAAACGACAAACTACTTCTGGGCCTCTCCGCAGCAGCGACCGTCGCTATTTATTTAGTAAAACGCGACCGTCTGTGAGACGCTCTACAATTATCCGCACATCTTCGGCTGGATGGTATTCAAATGCTTGGCAGTGGTCAAAATTTGCAGCTCACTTCACCACTGGGAGTTTACTCACGACCTACGCTGCCCAACTTCGTGACCCCAAAGTGATGTGAATTATTTGTAGAATGAGCAGATGTGATAAATGTAGACGAAGCTAGTGCGGCAAGATGGATGTTATTTTAGAAATGTGTGTGTGAAATGCTTCCAATGGTGGAGAGCCAGCACTAATGCTTTCAGCTCATTCATACCATCACTCCGCGGAGTACTTCGTTTGCGTCAATCACTGACTGTCTGCTTCCGCCTCTACTGCGCGTCTTCTTCTTCTGGATTTTTTATCCTTAGCAGAAAGCCCCTCTATTACCATTTCAAGCGCTATCCATTTACTGCTTGTTAGCCCATTTTTGGGTTAAAAAAACATATAACGAAGTAAACGTAAAAAAGCAACCAAAACAATAGTATTTGGGCCTTTTTTATAACCAGGAAAACACCGTATTTGCTTACTTATTCCCTTCCAACAACCCCTTAAGCAGCAGAAAAATAGAAGTATGTAAACAGTTTAGACTCCGCAAGGGTCTGCTGAGACCAATCCTTGGGTTATTACGGATGTGTGGCGTTCATACAGATGCTCAATGAATATGCAGTTGTACGGAAATGCCACTTACCTCGCGGCAAATGTGTAGTTGATTCCACGCATGGCAATGCCGATTCGTATTCGCCGCAGCACATGAAATGCCAACGTGGCTGCCCAGCCGCCGTCTGAAACGTTATCACCACCAACGATCCCATCGGAAACGACAATTGTCATATGTTCTTGTACCGCGTAATTATGTGTATCATACATATGTACATATGTATGCTGTGGGTTTGGTTTTTGTAGGAATAGAGAAATAAGGAAATTAAGAAATTTATTAGTCCTCCGGGTATTTATGTTGCCATAAAAGAAAATATTAATGAAATTGACAGCGACGAGTGCCGCAGATGGAGTGTCAGGAGGGAAGTTAAAATAATATTCTTCCACATGTGCATGCTCAAACGGAATTATTTGTGTAGCCAACTACAGTGTGTAATGCTAATATGTACCTCATTTGGTAGGAAAATGTCAGGAATCGAAATTCAAAGGAATTCAAATGTTATTTGTGGTGTTATATTTATATAAAGTCATACCAATCTTACATGTCTACTAATTCTAATCAGTTGAACGTTAACGTTCCTTATTTCACACGATTGTCTCTTTAACTAACATATTGCATTTGCCCTTATTGGTCAAATCAATCACTGAAATTCTATTATACCAAATATGAAGATTTATTAACTCGCAGTATCTTTATCAAATTCTAGAGTTGTACAGAGAAATATTTAAAATATATTCAGCCGTTGTTCTAGTAAGTTTTAGTTCTAATTTTTTGAGAATATATATGATGGCGTGGCTACTTTGCTCTTTTATCTTATTTTATAAAGGTAATGTCTTGAAACGTATGAAATATATTTGTGGGAAAAACAGACCCATGCACTTTAAAAATGGGATAAATTATGTTCCTGTGCTACTACTAATTCAATCAACTTTCAGTAATTTCGTAACTCTTCAGCCTGGTTAAGAATAACGTATTATCATTTGACATCTCTCAAAACGTCACTATTTTTAATATGATAACCCAAAATTGCTGTTGAAGTTCTTAGTGTGATTTTAGTCAACAATAACAGCAACCTTCTCCATCATAGAATGTCTTCAAGACCCGTTTAACTGCCAAGTTTTGAAATCACTGAATTCACACCCTTTTATCGTATACTGTATATTTGATATGTGGAAAATGAATATTTGCTGCTACACAACAACCTCTTAGCCAATTTGTGTTTCTGAATTCTGTGAGCCTCCTTCTGCGGCAAATAATAAATGATCTTTAGGTGAAGAATTCACTCCTCTATAGAAAACGAAATAAATAAACGTTCGAGTGGCTGTGTGTTTTACCAAAATTGTGGCGGAAATTAAGATATGCCAAGTATTTCCTGCCTTTTGGTGTGATGAAGGTAAATTTAACACAACCTTTAAATGTCTGCACGCTTCTGTGTTCGTGTGCCAAAACTCTGAAGGCTTGAGAGTAAGAGTAAAATTGTGACTGTTCAAGTGAGCACGAAAGCGAAGAGACCCAATGAGAACCTTGCAAACTGAAATTTTGAGGGGTTCTTTCACGACTATCGTCGGAAACCATTGTTTATGACCTTTATTTATATTACTTTTAAAATATTAAAATCATAGGAAGCTTGTACTATAATGTCTACAAGTAACCTGCAACACAAAACAAATAGTAGTACGGTCATAAATTTTTTCGCGCAGTACACATTTGCCTTAGGTAACTGTACGTGTGATTATTAGTCTCGTCTAGCAGCTGAGAAGATTTCTACTATACAAGTATTTATGACTCTTGAATGTGTGTGTGTATATGCGTATAAACGCTCTTGTAAGCTAATTGTATTAGTATTAATTTATGCGCATATTATCCTTGTAATAAAATTGGGTAATTTGCATGGAATATTAATAAATTGATAATGAAATGAGTGCTTTGACAACTGATATATACGTTCAGCATGCGTTATTGTTTTTTAATATTAATTGAAAGTGAAATAGTGGAGTTCAATAAATTAGCAAATACATACCGGCTTATCTCGACCTCGACACTCAGAGGCTTTATATAAAATATGCTTGCAAACAACCTTAACAGACACACTCTCACACGCAAGCGCATGAGCAACCAGAAAAATGTACTCTGTGAACAAACTGTTACAAATGCTATAAACCGTGTGCTAATAGTATTAAAAGGGAACCGCCGAACAATGAAAGAAATCCTTAGTAACCACGATATAGCATACACACACACACTAACAAATGGAGAGTTGTCGGCATATGACTTTGTATTTTCCTACAACCGAATTGCGCTCGCACGTTTTGCGGCTTACGTAAGCTTAACGAGCCACCAGTCTCCATTTTATTTCAGCATTTCAATTGCTCCCGCTACTCCTATATTTATGAATGTACATATGTATGTATACACTACCATTGCATTATTCGCCACTTCATTGTTGAAAGAACGTTAAGAATTTTCAAAATATTTTCAGTGCCTTTTGTTTTTGTAAGATAAGCATATATAAATAAATGTGGAAAGTCTTGAGTTTTTTAAATTGAAGTAGCTTACTTTTGGGGTTGCTATAAAATCTATATATTTTAAGCGGAAGGTCTAAAAGATCCTTAAACAACTGAAATTTAAATATTTATTGAGTTTGACGACAGAGAATCCAGAACAAAAATATCAAGAAAGCAAATTTCTCTCTTTCTTTACTTCTGAAGGAAGACCTGTAGCTGTTCTGTTTGGTCTAACAGGTACTTAAATTCAACTTACTATTTGTAGCACTCAAACTCTTCCTCAGGTTATATTTTTGTAAAATGTTTTTGAGAATCCTTTGGGTTGGTTGGAATCACAGTTGAAAAAAAAAACATCACAGCTACTTTCATTGCAGCTGCAAATGAGAAAGCTTTTCAATCGACTAAATTTAAATAATAAATAACACACTCAACTTGTGTCGAACGAACTTAATCGGTAAGTTCTGAAGTTTCGAATCTTCCCAAGATGGTCGATAGTATCAGCACACGTGCAGCTGAATAAAGCTTTCAAATATGATTTATAATTAAGATTTTTAAACCTAAATAACTAAATCATCGCAGAAAAATTAAACTCTATCCGATGTAGTAACTGGAACCTTGTACGATAAACAGATTTCTGTCAGCATTCCTTGATTGCGATCACTAATTTATTCATTTTTTTCCTGCTACTCTATCTCCAAAAACAGCAGTCTCTCTTGGTGTGTTGCTTTTATTCGCTCGCTACATATCAGTATTTTCACCGAATTCAATTTAGCTCAATAAATCCAACTTCTCCCACGAACTGTGCAACTTTTACAATTTTGCAAAGATTTTTAATCAAAAGTGCAACATCGAGCCAGCATACAAAGGGATAATCAGAAATTCTGGGAAATTCAGCGTATCTGCCAATCAAACTAAGGTTATTTATCAACATGCAACACACACACTCACCAGTACATTTGTGCTTGCTACATGCAAATCAACGTGCAACACTGCACAACAATCTGCTGGAAATGAATAGTTATGCTCCCGCTTTTGACTACAGTTGTTTCAAATGCAAGCATTTGCGAAAAATTGCAGCTCGTCAATTTTTAGATTGCGTACCGGCCAACAGGCAGCAGCATTTAGTACATTTGCAGCAGCTGCTTGGCTTTTGATTAGTTGCTGCAAGTGCTACAAATCGGTACATGACTGAGCATTTGTTGCAATTGCGAGTACATGATGTGCAATCCCTTTCATACAGCAACTGCTGCTAGTGGCTGTCCACTCGCGCCCGGCTGACTGGCAGATTGGTCTAGAAGCAATTGGTTTTTGTTGTTTTTTGAATTTCACTGGCCAATAAACCGTGAAGCCATTCTAATGCAGTTCAGTAAATATGTAGTGTCTCATCTGCAGCAATATTTGGTGATGACTTTTGATTCATTACTATACAAACGTTCTTTTTTTATTTATTTTTTTATTCACAAATTCCTTTCTCTAGCATTCGTGAAGGACAGTTTGCTTACTTTTTCCTTCAGATTTCTTGTGGTATCTGGTTTTGAATTCATTTGGCCACATTTCTGCTCTATTTCACTTGACCTATTTCTTACATCGACGGCTTCTTGATTTTTCCGAATTGTTGTTACATATCGTATTTACCGTTTGGTTTACAGTTTTCAGTGTGTATATCCTAGCTATATATGTATAAAATTTACAAACTACGTGTGATATATTCACCCAAACAAATACTGACAAAATACGAAAAATGTTTTTCGACTACCCAATATATTTTAAATTTTAAATAAAACATCTAAAAGTTAAGGAAACCAGCATTAAATGTGGAAATGATCTAAAAAAAATATGTATACGATGCACCAGTAAAGTTTTCTCCCAGAAGGAAGTTATTTTATGAAAACCTCTCTTCTTTAACAAATTGTTCAGATCAGGCAACTGTAGCTTGTAGCTATATAGCTTGTTTACAACAAAAACGAAGAACTAGCAAAACGTTTTCCATTTCCACATTTTCAGATTTCATTTGACGTATCGTTTCCATACACAAATTCTAAACGGTATAATAATTACAGTGCAGCAAAGGCAAGCGGTTTTTCTTCTTTTTCAAAATTTACACATTTTTGAAATGGGCGCTTGTGTTTTATATTCCATATTTTCCATTATATTTTCCGATTTGAATAGTTGTAAAAAATCTTTTCATCTGTATACATTTTGTGGCATATATAGGCGATTGGAAACCAGACCGCATATTTACTTTTTGTATATGTGAGTATGAACACTCTGAAAATATTATTTGACTGTTGCTTGTACGCAAAACTGAGAAACTGTATTAACATTCTGCTCGGCAAGGTAATCCACATTCAGGAACTAAATAGAAAAGGAAAACCAGCCAACGCTGTAAAGCAGCAGAGCAGCAATGAATTTGAAGGTCAGCGGAGTAGCGGAACCATCATATGAATTAACTGTATTACTCACTTTTCTTTAAGTTTCTATTGTATTTGTATACAACATGCAACATATAAACACAGGGGATTTACAATTTATGTATTTCGGTATTGGCATTCTCCTTTTTTTCTGCGATTTCTTTCGATCTGGCTGTGTGCCGTTCGTGTCACTTTTTTAATTTTTTTATGTTTCCATTTCATCAATGAGTTGCTTACACACAATGTTACTGCAACATGCAACAAGGACACTCATTTCTAATGAGTTGCGACTACTGTGGCAGCCATGCGGCAAGCAACAGAGGCACCACAGATCTAAATGAATTTAATTACGAGAAACACGCTGGAAAATTAAAAGAGAAAGACACACAAAGAAAAGAATCTCAGAAAAACGAAAAGAAACGAATTGTGATGATGAAAGAAATATTCTAGGAAATCAGCGGCAGATCAACACAGCTACTATAATGGAAATGCGTGGTTCGAAAAAGCGAATGGGAGGGAAAATCCGCTAATTGCATACGTAAAGCTTGATAAAAGGTGAAATGTTCTTTTAGTGGTTGCTGACGGTTGCATGTATCACCTAAAATTAATCGAAACAGATATAGAGTTATAACTTTATATATACAAATGATCAGGATAACGAGACGAGTTGAAATCTGGATGACAGACCGTGCAAGCTGCAAATTTGGAAAAGTCGCCCACTAATAAGTTGAATGTACATATCTTCTGAACCGCTAATTCTATAGCAATCAAATTCGTCTAGGGTTAATATTATAAAAACGTCACCAACATTGTGGAAATGGATAACATCGGATGGTAACCCCACTCACTTCCCATATAACGGTGCTGTTAAAAACTACTAAAATCGCTATAGGTTATTATTGAAATTCAGAGAGAATTCATTCTTGATAGTAGTATGTCTGTGTCAAAAATGGATTTAATCGGGTCAATACTTCCCTTAGTCCCCATATACCGTAAATAAAAATTTTCGAACTGCCGAGGGTGCTCTATACCGCATAGATCAGCCAATATGTGAGTTATCTTAATAAAATTGAGAGTGTGTGTTTTTATAATTGTGGATATTTGTGCCTAGACTGAATGAAATCGGGTGGAATCTGGACCCAGACCCCATATAACCAACAGGCCTTACGTACCTGAAGATACTTCCATTTAATCCTTGCAAGTTCTAAGAGTATAAAATTTTCGGTTATACCTGAATTTAGCTCTTCTATTTTAACTATTTTAAATATAAAAAGGATTTTGAAATTAATACAATTTTAAAATTGATACACCCACAGTTATAGGATAAGCAACGATTTCGAAATATACTTGAAAGCTACTATTAATTTATAAACAAACCTCAAAACAGCTTGTATCCTATATATTTTCTTATTTCGTGTATTCTTTTTTTTTATTTCTTTCAGGTATGTCACTCGAGTGAAATTTCTACGAAACACTATTGGATAAGTATGAATAGCTAAGCCACTAAGCTTCTACAAATGAGGGAAGTGAGTCTTTTAACAGCGTTGTTATATTAAAAACTATTTTCGCATTGACATTTGCAATAAATTTCGTCAACACCTCTTTATATACAATTTTTACATAATAGCGTTAATCTTAAAAAAAATAGAAATTAATTTTGTAAACTTAAGATCTTCGTTTTGGGAAGACCAAAAATAGAAAAAGTAGATGTTTACAGAGAATAGCAGCAGAAGGCAGGAGTAGCAGTTGCAGCAAGCTCCACAGTAGAACCGGAAAATTTCCCATTAAAGCAAACTTAAAGGAGAAGAAGAAGCAAATACAGGAGTGGTATGGATGGCAGGCAAGCGCATGAAAAAAGTTTTTGCGCGTGTCATGTGAAGACATTGCATACCTTGAGGCGTGCAGAACCCCTATATCTACACGCATACAAATGTACGTGTAAGTAACTCCGCACGCATGCGCGTCGCTGCTACATTGACGAAATTGATTGCTAAACACGAAACGTGCTGACACTTGCGAAGCTAACAACACACAAAATACCAACAAAAACAAAGAACAAAGTTCATGTAAAACCAAAGGGATTGCAAATAGCACGAAGGCAAGTGACAAAGTTCCTATAAAGCTTGAGAATGACGTAAAAAATAGTCAAATATTTGAGAAGTTTTCAGAGGCAAAGAGCTTAGCGGAGGCTTTTCATGTGCGCATTCCTTATCAAATGGTGGAAGTGTGTGGGTAAGCGGACAGGTGTCAACGTGGCAAGTGTGGCAGGCAGGCAAGCACATTTTTTAGCATGAAAGATATATGTAAGTGTCGAGATGCAGCCCATCCTGCGTCATTTATAAACGTTTGCTGCGGGAAGAGATTGCGGATTGCAGCACATATGATCACAAATGTGTGCGCGTGTGAGCATCTTAGCACACAGGTTTCCTTGTCAATTCAATTGAACGCTCTACGGCGACATAACATGCTATTGCACTTCATATGCACAGCGCGTCCCTACTTCGCTACCATTGCGGCTTTCCCTCCTTTCGTTGCCACAACGTGTTGAAACAAATTTCGTGATTCGGTGGCCCGCAGTATGTGTGTCCTACCAGTACACGTGCTGAGCACTGCCGATACCAGCAGTTGTTTGCAAAAACTTGCCTCTCACAATCAGTGTAGTTCCATTCACATGTAGTGACGCCAAACAATTTCATCGAAATTGCATTTATCGGGGTGCTTGCATTGTCCCGCCTGAGTATGCCTCTCGATCTTGTCGCTGACGTGAGTGTGTATGAGTGTGTCTTCTTGGGCCACTTATATGTCGGCTTCAACACATCATGACCTGTGCAGGGCATACACAAGAGATGAGCCCTTCACTTCGAGAATAGCGCTATCCCTGCAACTGTCTGACCATGACACCGCCCTCATCCGCCAACGTGTTGGGAGTTTTCAACATTGTATTTAAACTTATTTTTATCCTTTATTTTTATGAGAACCACCCATGTGTGGGAATTTGCTTTTATGCCGATTTATATGATGTGCCAGTTTTGCCACATTCTGGCAACCTCACAATGCTGTATTACCGCAACTCATCATAACCGCGTCTCAACATTCGAGTATTTACTCTGCTYTCAGCGTACTTTTAACATAACTTTCTATCCCCGCCTTTTCCCATTACTGGCTACCCCTCAGCCACATTTACTTTACACAGACACTAAAACAAGTTATTATTTTTAATGTTTGCTTATGAATAATATCCCATCATATACGAAATTCATCTGTCATTTGTAGTTTTATTGGCACATTTTGCCAATCGGCGCTTAGCCGACAAACTTTCATAAATATCCAGGAAAGCTTTCTAAAAAAATTATTCCCTTTCAAGGTCCTACTAAAATGTTTAGAGACTTGTTATTTTCACACCACCTAATGAGTGTTACGTAATTTACTATGTAGTAAGTAATTCCACTGCTGTTTTGAAGAGTTGCATATAAAACTGCTATAATAAAACCAATTTTTTGTAAATATTCCCAATAATTTCATGGGCATTTTCTTAATCAAGCAACAATTTTCAATTTACCCAAAGCATTTTGCAAAATATTTCCTGAAATAAATTTGGATATTGAATACCCAAATAGGTATATCAAAGTATTGCTCGCTATCACTGACAGCGAGTTCGTGGGTGTGTGGACGATTTCTAATGACGCTCTCAATGCTAACAAACAGTCCAATCGGAAAGTTTCCAAAACAATAGTTCCAAATTAGAAATTTTGTAACTAAGCAAACAGCAAACAGCAAATTGGCGAAAATGAAGTCGAAAGGCACAAGGTGAATTTGGGGGAAAATGTCCCGTTTTGTCACACTTCTTTGCAACAGCAATTTTCACACTTTTTACTGGCAATTTTGTCACTATTTCGGATATTTCAAGAACAACAAATATCAACAAATATCAACAACAACTATAGCACAGCAATAAAAGCAAAGCCATGAAAACAACGCTGCATGAAATGAATTTAATAACAACAACAACAATAAAATATTGTAGCAAAACCAAAAAGAAATAAAAGTTGTGTTGCAAAGACAAATAGCAAACAGCAATAAAACGCCCGGACAACAAGCAAGCAAATAAACGGAGCAGGGCAGAGCAGTGTAAACATGCTTGATACTGACGCCGGAAGGCCAGGTGTACTGGCAGAGGCACAGACAGTGGCGGCAGCAACGTAGTATCAGTGAAAATAAGCTGGGCGAGTCACAAGTCAGCAGCAGCGACGGCGGGGGCAGGTGGGTGCGGAAGCAGCTCCATGAAACCGGTTGCAATAAACAGCAAATGAAAAACCATACAAGGAATCGAAAAATACCGTTGCTTGTTATCCTTTGCACATACTCAAAGGTATATTTGTTGCAGTTTGTGCGAAAAAACCGAGAGAAATAAATCAACAAAACGCTCCGTAGTACACATGCAATTCACGGCGAATTGCAGCTAGAGTCCATCACTTTGCTCTTCAAATGACCTCACACAAACATGTATGTATGTTATGTTATGTATACAGATACATATGTGTCCTGCATTCAATGTCTGACGTTGTTCAACGAACTTCAACTACAAATTTACTTGTTTCCACCTTTGGCTCTTTTTTGTTGTTATTGTAACTAAAGTTGTCCTTTTGGCCTATCGAGTACACTCACCGTTGGCCTGGTTGCCTGCAGTCAACAATCAGTCTTCAATGTTGCCATCTGTATGTAAATATTTGGCAGTGAATCGCAATAAATGAGAATTGGACAATTGACACTGAACTCCTCTTCGGTCAAATTAATTAAATTCAAAGGGGAAAATTCCTCAAAAACTTAAACAAACAACAACCAAACCCATTTGAAATGCCGAAATTTCAAAACTCGCTGTTTCGGTCATTCCAAGTGTTGAAACTTTAATATTATCTTCACAATTTGTAGAGAATTGGAAAGCATTCAAAAACTTGACCAACATTTCGGGTTCTTTACTTAACAGTGCCTGAAAACTTTGGAGAAAAACTCCAAATTATTATTTTCGGGTTTACAGCTCGCAGCATTTATTATTCAGAAAGTGTGGGAAGGAGCTTTCGACTTGTCGCACACGTAGCTTGGAATGATATCGGCAGAAATAATCAAGTTAGCCAATAAACTCTGCGGCGTCTATTAAAAGCACTGATAAATTCATCAATTCATTCTCTAAAGAAATAATACCTTTACCGCACAGCGCCTATTAAAAGTTTTTCTCAACCAGTGCCCTTAGAGATTACAGTTGACAATTAGCGCTTGAACTGGAATTGAAATAAACTAGCGTGACACATGTGCCAGAAAACCCACGCAGAAGATTAACTACAACGCACCAACCCCCGCAAGTGCACACACTTACAAACCACACATCACACATGCCGATTCCATATTTCCAACTATTACCCGACAATCGCATTAGCGACAGTCGGTTCTATAAATTATGACATTCGAAAAACGTGCTATGCGTTCGCATGTTTGTGAGGGTGCTCGGCGTGGATGCAGCTCAAGAGTTTCATTACAGCATCGTAACGACAGACAGCTCAATCAACGCAGCCATCAATTTCGGATTGGTAACGCTTCAAAGAGACACCAAACCAATCAATCCATGGAAGCCGACGAAACTAATAAAGACATCCAGAATCGCCAAAAAGCCACTTTGGCTTGCGCACACAACTGAGGCCGACTACTGGCTCCTTGAAAATGCCGTGGAATGTACTAGAAAAATATGCCACTTGTGGCTACCAGCAAAAAGCTGCTAATGGAAAACCACTTTGCACTTGCGCAACACTATATATAATAGCAACAACATCAAAGAGAAACTTAGACGGCTGATATCAAAACTTGGAGCGACGTGAAAAATCTTCCGTAAGTTGCCACAAATGCAGCGTGTAGCTAGCTGATAACAGCTGAAGCAATGCAAATGCCTCAAGTGCCAGCTGAACGCCGCTGAGAAGGATTTCGCTTTTTCATCGATTTGGATGCCAAGAGTGAAATGATGCAGTTGCATGCAACACTCAGCAAAAACGCACCCGAACAGTATAAGCAACAACAAGACACCAAGGGCATTATCAGCAAAATCTGATCTGTAAGAGGCGCTGCCCTGTCTGTCCCGTCTTCCCTCACCATCGGTAGGGACAATGTAGGCGAGAACAATGCCGGAAGATTTGAGTCTTCGGGCCTGAGAAGGAACAAGCGAGTAAAATCTCTAAAGGCAAATCGATGGCGAAAAGGCATAAAGCAAACATTTCACGAGAATACGAAAATGCTCGGCGACGGGACGTGAAAATCCCACAATGCAAATTGCCACCAATGCGCCGAGACGGTAGCCAAGGCGTCAATGCTTTCAATGGCAACAAATGGCGGCAAATACTGAGTCCGTATTAATGAAAGGCAAACTCGGTAGTAAGCTATGTTGGATTGCTGAGAGATGTGTAGAAGTTACATATGTAATGCGCAATACTATAATCATTCTTATGTTGTATGTTGTTGTATGTGCGTGAACATTTGTTAGCTAAGAATTTGACAGCGAGATGTGTGAGTTAGCGTTATTTTTCATCAAAGATGCTTTGAATGCTTTTACTTTACCAGACAAACGCAGGTGCTGTAATAGCATGGCCAATGCGAAGCGATTGGCAGATGAAAAATCTTGGCTGTAATAAGTTGTAATATCACGGAAGGTAAATCATATCAATCATAACTTGAACTGCTCAACTCTACTTTGAATAAGCCACAGTTGTCTTACCGGGTGAAAAGTGAAACTGAGTCCTATGGAATCAGGAAAGTACTGCCTCCATTTTGTAGAAATAAGAATGGTGATTCCAAAATGAAACAAGCGCACTTGATTGCCAATACAACTGAATGAAAGTAAATCTTGCTTACTTAGGCAATTTGACTCTAATTTTATAAGTATTACTCCGGAATGTAGGCAGCCGTTTTATTTCTGGTATTTTATCGAAGTCTTTGAGGAGCTTGCAATGTTATGAAACTGAAATTTTGTAGATATTTTGAAAAGTCTGTGCAAATTAACCAAACTATTCGAACTGGGTAAATATTCTGAAATATAAGCGACTTAATTCTTTTAAAATAACAAGTTTTACATTCATAACTAATGACATCTTTGTGTTTTATTTTAAAAAATTATTGTACTTATTCTTTGTATTTTACATTGAAAAAATTTGTTCTTCATCTTTTTTCTCCCTTATCAAGCTTCTATTGAAACGTTCGCGTCTATAAAATCAACCAAGTGTCTTGAAGAGCGACACAGCTCAATGAGAATAAATGACCTAACAATAATATTTTATTCATGCCTACTCCCCTCTCCTCATCATTATACTGTGTGTCTTGCAAACACACCGACAAATAGCCAGTACGCACCCTCAAGGTATTGCAAGTGAGCATAACCATTAAACCAGCCACTGCCTATATTCCACTCACCTTCCATGTAGCGAATAAAATATAACGTTTTTAAGTAATTCTCCAGCCCATCATCTCCGTAAACTTCAGAAGCAATTTCTTACGGGTTTAGGTTGCATCTCCTTCCGTTTTTGTACTGCAATTACAAAACAACCCCCGTTAACTGACCCATGAACAGCATCCACATGCACGCACATACACTAATACCCAAGTGGTTTTATTGCTCGAATATCAGGAAAACTCTATTTTTATAACACACCCTTTTCCACAAAATTTTCCGCAAATTTTCCCTTTTGCACGCTTCAAAGCTTACTCCGCGCTTTTGCTACTCGATGATTTTATATTTCTATTTTATTACATTTTACCTTGAATTGTGCTCTGGGGAGTTTGCGTGCAATCCTGGATTGTAGCCTCCGATAGTGCTCTTGGCGTGGTGTGCTTAGCACAAGGCTCTTTATGAAAGAATACTTTTTGGGGCAAACTAAATAAATGATGTGTTTGTTTGCCGGTGTGCATGTGTGTATGTGGGCTTGGGTGCTTGCTATTTGTTTTCATGCACGTGCTCAAGGATATGAATGCAGGGAAATCGGAACGCCGGCACGCACTCACACACACAACAATAACAGACAACACATGCAGGCACAAGAAAGGGAAATATAATAGTAAACACAAAGATTAGTTTGTTGTTTGTGCCTTTGGTCGGCTGCAAATGCCGGTACGCAATTTGCAAATATTTAATGCAAACCTAGACAAACAGACGCCGCGCCGGCTACCGCCGCTGCAGACTGCAGACAACAAATGGCAGACTTTCATTTCGTTCAGGAGGTCAGACAGCCGGCGGTGGGAAGGTGTGCGCAAGGTGAAACGGAAAATCGTGTAGTGCAAATCGGAAAATTGAAAAGTGCGAGGTGGTGCGAAAATCAGACAAATGACAGACTTTCATTGTAAACGCACAAAACCCGAAGAAGCGAAGAATGGTGGTGGTTCAGCCTTTTACAGACGCCTCGCCAGACATTGAGACTGTTTTCATTTTATTAAAAGAGAAGCCGGTATATAATATATATATGTATACATATATAGTACATACATATGTGCTGGGGCATCAAAGCTATATACTTTTGGCATATGGATCCATTGTAAGCGATTAAATCCAAATTTGAAAATTGTTCGCATTATTTTCTGTACTTGAAGCGTTATGAGTGGTGAATCTGCATATGTGAAAATTAAAAAGTCGATTTTAATGCTTGCGATTCTTATATATCATTATTTATTATATATTTAACGTTAGAATGAAAATTTGCAGTAAAAAAAAATTAAGAAAAGAACTACTTCAGCCTCCCCAAGAATACTAGAAACTCAAGATCAGTCGTCTTCTAAACCATTAAATAGGGAAAGAAATTAGACATCGTTTGGTTTTAATCTGAGTTCTCGCTCCCTTGTATATACATATAATATAATTCAACGGCTAGAGGTCAGCCTGACCATGTCGATAAGAAAATGCAGTACTAAATGTATCTTCATTATTTTATAGGGTGTGCCAAACTATTACACCCTGTACAGCTTGTTGCGAAAGAATTCATAAAAAGGAAAAATTTATTGGAATGACTTTTCCTCTGAAAACAAGAGGAGGAAAGAGAAACAATATTGTTGCAATTATTTTGACACCGTTTCTTAAACAAATACCATTTTATTTGTGAATTTAAATTTACTAAAATTTTTTAATTTCCCAGGCGTTTAATTTAAAAATTATGCCATATGCACACACACACCTATGTAAATACATACATATCGGATGTATTACTGAAGCATTTATTTACAAAATCACAGCCGTAGCACGTCGGGCAAATAACAGTTTTCGCCACTTTTGTTTATTAAATTTTTTAAACTTAATTTATATTTGCAATGCAACGCTTATTTCGTTAATGACTTTGTATGGCAAATAATGCCTGCAATTAAATAATTTCATTGTTTATCGAAGAGTGCAAATTAAATGCAGTTTGTGTGTGCGTATGCGCCATCGTGGAGCTGTTCGCAGGCGATTCCACCAGTCATTGCCCCCACTCCGCGCCGCCGCTGTTGCCATTGCAGTTGTTATTATCTGTGGCTGCCGTTATTTTGCTGTTGCTTATTTTTCAATTTAATTTTTATTTTTGGTGTGCCGTTGTAAATGTATAAATAACATTGTGTAAATTAGAGTGTGGCTTGACAACAGCTGCAACTCGTCCATTGGCCGCCGCCGCCGCCGATGCAACATAAGCGCCGCATCCACAAAATGGTGGGAAGCAGAAATATTTTCGTGCGCCGTCACTTCTGCTTCCACGCCTTTATTGTTGTTGATTATTTTTACAACAGTTGTATAAACTTAAAGCAGCAAAGGTCTTTATATTGTTTAAACATATCTACATATGAATTTTTTGTGTTTGTGAGTGCGTTGGTTCAGCAAGATGGCAACTTTTTCAAGTTGCATTAACTATATTGCAATTAAATGAGGTAAAATTAAATAACAAAATGCAAGTTGAAAGCACCAAACAATTTTATGAAAATTTTTTTTGGAGATTATATTGTTACTTTAAGCAGTAATCCGTGCCAAATTTCGTGACGATACGACGTCAAATGCGAAACTTTTCCATACAAGCCCTTGATTCCGATTGTTCGGYTTGTATGGCAGCTATATGCTATAGTGCGCCGATCGGAACAATTTCTTCTGATATAACATTATTTCTATAAACAATAACTCATACCTCATTTCGTGAAGATATTTCGTCAAATGAGGAAGTTTCCCATGTAAGCATTTGATTCCGATCATTTAGTTTGTATGGCAGCTATATACTACAGTAATCCGATCTAAACAATTTCTTCGGTGCTTACATTGTTGCCTTAGAAAATAAAAAAATTTCGTGAATATATCTTGTCAAATGTAAAAGTTTTCCACACAAGAACTTTGTTCCGATCATTCAGTTTGTATGGCAGCTATATGATATAGTTAACCGATCTAAACAATTTCTTGCGAGATTACATTGTTAATTTAGAAAATAACCTGTGTCAACTTTTGTTAAAATACATTGTGAAATGTGAAAGTTTTCCATACAAGAACTTGATTCCGATTGTGCAGTTTGTATGGCAGCTATATGATATAGTGGTCCGATATCGGCAGTTCCGACAAATAAGCAGCTTCTTGAAGAGAAAATGACGTTTGCGAAATTTCAAAACGATATCTTAAAAATTGAGGGACTAGTTCGTATATATACAGACAGACAGACAGACAGACGGACATGGCTAAATCGACTCAGCTCGACTATATACTTTATACGGTCTCCGACGCTTCCCTCTGAGTGTTACAAACTTCGTGACAAACTTAATGTACCCTGTTCAGGGTATAAAAAGGGGAAGGGAAGTAAATATTAGTGTCTGATATAAAAAAAATCAAAAATGCTCGCCTTAAGGAAAATGCCTTATAAAAATTCAACTATAATCAAATACAAACCCCGAATATGTATGCATATTGAGAACACAGTTATAACCGTAACTTTATTTTCTTTTGTAAATGGTCCCCTCGGCCACTGTTTGAAGTGAAATTTAATTTTAATTAATTATTAATTTGGTTTCTTTCACATGCCGAAAGGAAGCTATGAGTAAGTGGTTTTTTTATAAAATAAGTGTTTACTGGACACAACAAAAAATACTATAAAATATTTTTTTTTTTTTTTTGTTCAAAATCTACTTCTTGATTTTCGCTTTGCTTCCAACCTTAAACGATATGTTAACACTGGTGTACATTTGTGGGCAGTTAACAAAAACATACAGTTCAACAGTTTCGTGGCAATACTTCTTTTCTGTACAGAAGCACAAATGTACACACATACATATCATGGTCCTATAGTTGAGCAGCGCATAGGTAAAGATGTTGAAACGAGTTGACTTTAACAACTTTCTGTATTTTTTTGCTCAATCATTGCATACCTTTGTGAGTAATTCCTGAAGCACTTTCACAGTTCTCTTTGCTCACCCTTCAGCTGATGCTGCGTGTGGCCTCCTGCTTCCCTTAGCTTTCATCTAGCCACCTATCTCTATCTATCAGTTGCCATTAATCCCATTCAATTAGCTTTAGTCAGTTTAATTGCCATGTACTTTGTTGGAGTTGTATGCGGTCTTTCTGCCACAACCAACTGGCCAATTTCATTGAAGGATTAGGGATGACTTTCAACAGAGAATACGATGTGATTACGCTAACGCTGATTGCGCGCTGTGTTCACTAACCACCATATATATATAAAAGTTGTATTTTTTTTCGCGTATCCACTTCATTTTCCGCTACTCGAGAGTAAAGATGAAAACACACCGAATGTTGCAACTGGCAACTCTTAATTCTACAGTAAAATGCTGAGTTTACTAATTCATGGAAAATATAGAAGCACGGATCGCTTTGTCTTGCGCATTTCTTCCTTTGAAGCTGTCGTCGTTTTAATGAATCAACTGGACAAAATCGTCTACTAATCGCAATCACTGAGGTCACGGCAGCGCACTCGTTCATATAAGTAGCGCCATCTAGTACGTCACGCTAACGATTGCCTCTTTTTTATTTGCTCTCTTATGCGTGCGTTTGTGCGGCTGTCCGAATTGTACCTAATTCACCGCTTCGAAGCAGTGAAAAGTGATCGAGACAAATGAATAGCTGCAATGGTGATTTGATTAAAAGCACTTAGCACAGTTGTTTGACTGGTGCGAAATAGCAGCGAAAAGAAAAGAAGGTACAGTTATAAAAACACATACACTTTTATAAGTGTGTGCGTGTCTGAGTATAAAAAGTATAGCAGCATAAGGCAATTAAGACGATAAATTGCGAAGCGCGTGAAAACCCAACCCTTCAAGAGATTCCTAGAAGGTGGTAATTATTTGTTGGTGCATCTTCGTAATAAAAACTCACTACAAAGAGCACAACGTTCCCCTACTCTTAACCGCTCCTGCTTAAATACTGTTGTAGGTTAAACTATTCTTGCACCGGACGTTTGCTGAGTCATTACTTTAGAGCCAGAATAGACGACACTATCTTTATTTATATAAATTTTTGTCAGCAAATCGTTTTGATGTAAATGAACGCACACTCACACCAATTGGAACCAAATATTCAGTATTTGTATAGAGAATTTTTAGTCTGAATCCTCATTTGCTACTCATTTTTAAGGTATTTGTAAGGCTTTGTAAAAGTATGTGGGCAACGCTCTTTCTGAAAATATCACGAAGATTCTCACTCTCCGTCATACACATAGTGTTTTAGGAAGTTGATGAAAGGAACTGTGTTTCTAAACGTTTACACAACACCTTCTGTGTTTAAAGCTCCTTATAACGGTGCGTTTGCTCCCTTTTATGGAGTTATTGCCTAAGTACACATGTACTCGAAGTGTAAAGCACTTTGCTCATGTTTATGCAAGCATGTAAGCAAGTGACGAGTCAGAGCCAGAGCCAAGCTTTGAGTTACAGCCATGTAGATAAATGCTTAAGTGCATGCATGAGTGTATGTGGCAGTGTGCGGTTATGCTGATGGTAAGTGATGGTCGCTTTGTTGAAGGTGTCAGTCGTGTTCATTCGATGGTGATGTGTATAAACTAAGCCGAATGGTGGGGACCCGAGGAGTCAGTATTCAAGCTCCAGTAACAATCAGCGTGTTACAGTGTTAGAGCCAAGCAATGCGGGAGGGTGGAGTACTACGTCTACCTGTGCACTCAAGCCACATTTATGTGTGGGTGTGTGTGAAAGCAAGGCGGAACAAACAATAGGAGTCCGTTCATTCAGTCGCTATGTTTGCCTATTCAATTTGTATTTACTTGGCAGCTTGGTTGGCTGTATTGCTGCTTAGAAGAGCTTCCTTAGGCGTGATTGGAGTCCCGTCGGGCTGCTTTCCTGCCAAATTTGCATAAACCTGTCGTCCGCCGCCGCAGTGCCACTGCCACTTACATACGTGTGCGAATATGATGTTGTTAAAGTTCTGCTGGAGCACCGCAGGAGTGGTGAGTTGTTGAACAGCCGAGTTGAATAAGCAAGTCAGGTGACATTTACAAATCCGTGCTGTTTACTATACCCACCCAAACACACACAAGCTGGTTTTCACGCGCATTCACATACAACCAACACACGAGCTCACGAATTATCATTGCCGCTTTGTGTAAGGAGGTTGGAAGTTGAAGAGCGTGTTCGGTTGTTTCTAGCCAACTAGTGGTTGGCAGGTGTGGAGCAACAGCAGCGTGTACTCCAAACAATCTGCGACAGGCGCAGCCAAGTTGTCGTTGGCGGTTAAAGTGAGTGTCGAGTGGTTGCCTCTCGAATTAGCACAAAGCGGCGTTCGTTTCACGAAAAGGCAGCACGAGTGCCGTACATACATTTACGCTTAAGAATATAGGTGTGAGTGTTTGCGCTACATCCCTTTTTTTCAATATGCCCAAATGTGTGTGTGACTTAAGCAAACGCTTTCTTGCATGTGTGTGAGCAAGCATTTTCATGTGTATGTATGCGTGTTCGGATGTGCATTCATATGCTAGTATGCCGGATAGCTTGAAGTGCATGCGCTTGTACTTTATGCTTGCGTATTTGAATAATATATGTCGCTTTAGTCGGCTATTTTCGTGCCTCAATGTGTGTGACACAATTTTTTATAACCGGCAAGAAATCGCTTTAATATTTTTAATTATGTAGTTTTATTGAAATCGCTAAAAGTGAGATGAAAGCTTACGGCAAATTTAATTATTACAATTTTACAAACTTAACATAAAATATTCAAAATGAAAAACATCTGCTGGCTGAAACTGAGCTAAATTTCCCCAAACTTCCCACCACACCACAGGTATCATGCCAGCAAATACATACAAACGCCACTGAGGCTGCACTTTTCTAAGCGACACGCCAGCTGCAGTTGCCACACAAACGTGCAACAGATAACAGCATTTCTGGTGTTCATATACACAACTAAAACGCCAAATTTACACAGTTCTATATCCGTTTCCGTTTTGCACCGAAAATGCATTTGTAATTGGAATTTCATTCGCATGCGAAGCTGCTTTCGAAACTGAACTTTTCACCGAGCACAATGCTTTCAATAATTGAACTTGTCATCCACAAAAGCAGGCACCTGCAAACGGAAATGGCAATAGCAGCGGAAAAGGAAACGGATAAAAGCTGAACTATCACTGTGTGCATCGTGTTTAAGGGCAAGGATAATGGAATGGCAAAGGAGATAATACATTTTGATGGTAGCAACTGTTTGTGAAGAGCCCAACTAGTTTCGGTGAACATACATGCATTCGTACATGCATACGCTTATACCATTGTTATGCTTCTCAGATGTCCAGTAGTGACATATACATATACGCTCATACACACAAAATAATTATGTTATGTATAGATGTATGTATGTCTACATATATTATATGTGTGAGTGTATTTTAAAATGAGACTTTGTATCTGGACTATAAATATCCAGTTACAATAGCAAAAAAAAACCTGGAATTTCAATTAAAACATAAATCGCCGGGCGCCTAAATATATGCAATACACACTATTAATGTCCCCTTGCGCTGCGCATGTTCATTTGTGAATTATGCTTCTACGTACATATGTACCTATGCACATATTTAGCAACGCGTTAATAGCACCTGTCTCGCTTAATTCTGTTGGCGGCCATAAATTCACTAAATTATAAAATAATTCTACAAATGAGCATAAATACTCATTTTAATTGAGTTAATTGCATTTTTCGCGAGTGTGGGTGTATATGTGCATATGCATGTCGAAACATTTGTGTGCGAATACGTATATGCGTGAACAAATATGTACCAAGTTCTATGAATTTATTTCGTCGGTTCCAGCATTGCTTAATTCTATTTATCGTAGGCAAACTTTTGGGGATTTTGAAGTTATGTATGTGATGATTGGAGTGTTTTGTTTTTAATTTCCCCTCTTCCGCCTTACATTTTAAATTTAAAAAAAATCAAAAGGTAAGAGTGAGACTTAATTGTTTATATCTATAATCTCATTACCGTTTAGTATTGCATTCTTCCTAATAGTGAAAAAAGCCAAGATCAGGGGATAATTTGTTGTTTTTTTATATCCATCAAATTTTATTAGAGATTCTATTATGTTCTTATATTTTATTTTTATTTGGTGAAAAGGCAAAACGTGTGGAATCTAGTTTTTCATAAACGACACCTAAATATGTGAGCTTCGCCTGCGACGCACTTATATTGGGTAGTCGACAAAGTCTTTTCGTATTTCTAATCAAACTACAAACTTAAAATCTCACCTTTCCAACACTGTATGGTATGATGCAATGTGATTGGTAACACTGGAGATATATGACTGCAACGACCTCTAGTGACAAAATACGAAAAGACTTTTTCGACTACCAATATATAAGCGACCTGATCAGTCACTCCATATATTTGGTAACAATTTACATGCACATCTATACAAAAATGTATTCCTTCAACCTAGTTTAGCAGAGCTTTAATGCCATATACCTGCTGGTGACAGCGGCGCTGTGTTAAATTTTTTTTGTCTTTTTATACAAACTTTTTGGTTAATCCATTTATTTTTAATGTACATATATGTATGTGCGTGCGAAGAGTTACTTTTTTCCTTCTTTTGTATTCGTGCGTGCATTAATGAGCATGTGTGAGTGTGATGAGATTTTTGTTTTTGCTTTTGCACTTGCATTAATCTCATTAAGCCATTTAACCCTTAATTAGTTTAACAGTAATTAACAAGCGACACTTAATTGTGGCTGTTACTGTGTGCTGCCACATTGTTGAAAGTTCACGAATACATGTAATTACTCCGAAACCGAAAAATGCTTGTACTAATAAATAGCGCAGCCGATGCGCAATTTGAAGTACTTTTAACTTTTTATTTTCTTTTAGGAACCTTTGTTTAAATACGCATTGTTGTTGTAATTTTATATCTCTGTAAAGTTGGTCGTAGGTGATGTGAGTGAGGAAAAAATCATACATTCATACACTAGTACATAGTCAAAAATTCTATTTTATGTCAATAGCAATGCTTCAAGCAATTCTCTAGTAATCAAAAATCCGCTTTTGACCAGACAGCCTGCGTTTTTGTTCCGCTTGAACTACTCGATGCAACTCCTGTAGTTCCAATTCTTATTAGGATCTTCCATCCTCTTTCAACTGTCTTATTACTATTAATATATTCACAGTTAAAACAGTACAGATACCTCAACAGTAAATTAGTCTACAAATCTCCCTGTGACGAGCAATATAGACCTTACCTATTATGCCCAAAAAATCGGGCTTCCTACCCAATTTAGTCCTGAGAATTATACGACTAAGAATCATTTCGAAATACTCCCAAAATTTTCTTTTAACGGTATTTTAAAATGATTTTCTATTTATCCATAACTCTTGTTATTAATTCACTTGAATCGTTTTTTCGATTATATTTCATCGGAAATTCAAATTCTCTCAATGAACCGATTGGCGGTCGGCTTCTTTGTTTACTTTACATCAAGTCTCTAACGATCAATTTCACCGAACACTATATCTAATGAACCAATAATGGCCACTGCATCGGCTAAAAAGTGCTTATAGGTTAGTTTATTCATCAGAGCCAAATGTGGATAACTTGCTGCACGAATTTTACAACGATATGGCTTGGACGTGCCATCCGATACCAGATAGACACCAAACTCGCCTTTTGGTGATTCCACAGCTGTATAAGTTTCCCCTGGTGGCACTGCAAATCCTTGTGTATAATATTTGAAATGATGTATTAGCTCCTCCATGCCTTTCTTCATGATTCTTCTCCTCGGCGGACACACTTTATGGTCGTCCGCTTTGATTTCACCTGCTGGCAGCTTATTGAGACATTGATTAATTATATTACATGCTTCGCGCATTTCACGTATACGACACAAGTAACGATCATAACAGTCGCCGTTAACGCCAACTGGCACCTCAAAGTCGATTTCCGGATATGCATCATATGGTTGCGTCTTGCGCAGATCCCACTTTACGCCAGTAGCACGCAAGACCGCGCCGGAACAACCATAATTCATTGCCTCATGCGCTGTTATGCATCCAATACCGATATTACGCATACGCCAAATGCGATTATCTGTAACGAGGTCCTCAAATTCATCAATGCGATGTCGAAAGCGGCAAATGAAGTCGAAGAGGTCATCACAGAATCCGAGTGGCAAATCGTAAGCCACACCGCCCGGTCGTATATATGCGGCATGCATGCGTGCACCCGAGGCGCGCTCACAGAACTCATACAACTTCTCACGTTCTTCGAACATCCAGAAGAGTGGTGTAATGCCGCCGCAATCTAGCACAGCAGTGGCGCAGGCGACTGTGTGATTGGTTAAACGCATGATCTCCGAAAACATTGTACGTATGTATTGCGCACGTTTGGGCACTTGCATTCCCAACAGTTTCTCGATGGCCAAGCAATAGCAGAGTTCATTCGACATGCATGACACATAATCGAGACGATCGAAGTATGGTAGGCCCTGTATGTACATTTTATTCTCAATTAGCTTCTCCGTACCGCGATGCAACAGGCCAATGTGTGGATCGGCAGATAGAACGGTCTCATTATCAAGTTGCAAAACCATGCGCAAGACGCCGTGTGCCGCTGGATGCGCCGGTCCAAAGTTAATGAACTTAGAACGAAAAGAACGATCTATTTGTGGGGGTATTTTACCGGACCAGCGATCGAAGCGTGATGTATCTTTGTCGTCTATAACGCAGCCTTCGAATTGTTTCATGTATTCTGGATCTGGGTACCAGTGCTTTGACTCCTTTCGTTTTAACTTCGGTAACTTGTTAGCCTGCTTCTCAGCTTTTGCTGTGCAAGTTAAACGACGCGGTTCTGGACCGTAAAATTTACACGATAAAATGTTTGATTAATTCTATTTATGTATATTTGTATGTTTGTATGTATGTTCGTTCTTGTTCTTAGCACTTACGTTTGTGATGCGAGAAAAACATTGCCACAGCCATTCTCGCCAGAGAAGATTTGAGAGTATCGCCAAGATCTGGTTTTATCAAAAACCTATTAGTCAGCACCTGCTTCGAGTAGTCCTTTACGCGAGACAGTTGCTTGGAGCTGCGTAATTTGAGTAGAACAATCTCCAAAATATTATTCCAAGCGTTCGGCATTTTTGGTTATTTCTTTTCTCCAAAAAATTTGAGTTTTTTCTTCACAGCTAATTTATTTTTTGGAAGTGAATTGCCAAGTTTTTAAACTCCGAAGAGGATGACTATTCTAAAAGCAGTATATACAGTACTTTTTTATTGATTTCTTTTTTAATTGTATTTTCAGATTTTCGAAAATCATTACCATTTCGCTCATCATAAAGTCTCTAAGCGTTCACTGACACCTTCGCAGTTGCATCAAACACGCCTTGACGAGGATTACAGAGTACAATGGGCTAGGCAACAGCAGGCAAAGTCGCGTCAGAAGCGTGACTACATACGTATGCGCCCGTCAAGGACATCGTCACGTGCACTCTCACAGGTGGATACAGTTCCTCTTAATGACCCAAAATGGGCGCAAATGTGGTATTTGGTAAGTACTAGCTGGCTGGCAAACCACTGTCTTTCGCAATCACTTTGCTCATATTTAAACTCGTTCGGTTCTAACTTGTAATTAGAATCGCGGTGGCGGCTTGGATATGAATGTAGTACCGGCTTGGCAGGCTGGTATCACCGGCAAGGGTATCGTGGTGACAATACTTGACGACGGTCTGGAATCGGACCATCCAGATATCGAGCACAACTATGTAAGTCCAATTCACATGAAACAATCGCAAATTCTTAACATACATTATTTAGGACCCTGATGCGTCGTATGACGTCAACAGCCACGATAACGATCCAATGCCGCATTATGATATGACCGATTCAAATCGGCATGGTACGCGTTGCGCTGGTGAAGTGGCCGCCACCGCCAATAACTCAATCTGTGCGGTTGGTATTGCATTTGGTGCCAGTGTTGGCGGTGTCCGAATGTTGGATGGCGATGTGACGGACGCCGTCGAGGCGCGTTCCCTATCACTCAATCCGCAACACATCGACATTTATAGCGCGTCGTGGGGTCCCGACGATGATGGTAAAACTGTTGATGGTCCTGGGGAATTGGCGCAGCGCGCCTTCATTGAAGGTGTAACCAAAGGGCGTCAAGGCAAGGGTAGCATATTTATTTGGGCTTCGGGCAATGGCGGTCGTGAGTTTGACAATTGTAATTGTGACGGCTATACAAACTCCATTTGGACACTGTCAATATCTAGTGCCACCGAAGAGGGTCACGTACCCTGGTATTCGGAGAAATGCAGTTCCACATTGGCGACCACTTACAGTAGTGGCGGACAGAGTGAGAAGCAGGTGGTGACGACAGACTTGCATCATTCGTGTACGGTATCACATACGGGTACCTCAGCATCGGCGCCGCTGGCTGCCGGCATAGCAGCACTAGTGCTCGAATCGAACACGAATTTGACGTGGCGTGATTTACAACATATTGTGGTGCGTACTGCAAAGCCGGCCAACTTGCGAGATCCAACATGGTCGAGAAATGGCGTCGGTCGCCGCATTAGCCATTCGTTCGGCTATGGTCTCATGGATGCGGCAGCGATGGTGCAAGTGGCACGTAAATGGAAAACGGTGCCAGAACAACAGCGTTGCGAAATTAACGCGCCGCATGTGGACAAGTAAGTTTTAACATTTCGATGTAAAGAACCTATCCTTGAAACAAAGAACTTTCGTTACTATGTAATGAGGTATCTCAATTATTACTTCCTCTTTTACTTTTTAAAGAGTCATTCCGCCCAGAAGTTATATCACATTACAGTTAACTGTAAAGCACTGCTCATCCGTCAATTACCTGGAGCATGTACAAGCAAAAATTACACTGACATCACAACGTCGCGGGGACATTCAGTTGAACCTCAAGTCACCAGCAGGCACCAAAGTTACTTTATTAACATCACGGTAAGTCCGTAACAGATTATATACTAACTACCATTAACATAATTGGAACACCGGAGGGCTATCTTCGATTCGCCAAGCACCAGAGAGTAGCAAATGAAGCTATCAAACAGGCAGCATTTGCGGTGTAACTCTGCACTAACATATTTTCTGACGCATGCGCAATTGTGTTGCGATTCTTTCTTGGTGGAGTAATTCTTCTTACCGTATCAAAAAAACGTTTTAGTAGCCCTTAGTTTTTTTTTCATTCAAACAATTATAGTTTAGTTCAGTTTTTATATTTCTTAAATAAAAAAATGCATTTTCATTTTGACAATATTTGGTCGTTGGAGTCATTCACAATTGTAAAACTAATCCAAAACATGCAAAACAAAACTTGGTAGCACGAAGAACACTTTATCTTTACATACTTTTTTGTGCAAATTTTACTCGATAAATTTTTCGTTGCTTTTATATGTATGTATTTTTTTTTTACAAGAGCAGAGAAACGGCGGATGACATCTAATATTTGACTGGTGAACTAGAACTAATATTAGAAATATGCGCATACGGAGCATAGATTTGTAGAATATTAGTCCTCTAGCTCATTCAGAGTTAGCGGGAGGTGTGAACCGATATATTTTTTATATTTTTTTCCAACTAAGCTTTCGTAGTTTTCAGTAACCATATTTACTACTCCAACAGCTACAAACTTACCAATATTCGTCCAAAGTCGTGTATCAAAAATCAATTTTAAGAACAAGTTGTGTATATTTTTTTGTTTTTGGATTTCTATATACGATATGTGTAACAGTACATAATCAAATATTGGAGATATTGTAAAGATTAGCACTAAATTAACAAAAAACATACAAAATATTCAAATTAAAAAAGAAATTGCCCAAAAAGGCGTACATATTGAAATGCACCCACGTACAAACATGCTCAACAAAGGAATGTCAACAAAAATTTCAAAATACAAATTGTATTGGATGCTGGCGCCTCCACTGTCCTGTCGCCTCGGTCACTCGCCAAGCAATCACATTTGCAAAAAGCTCAGAAATACACCCTAAACATGCTCTTGGAATTCAATTTGCGATTACACATAGGGCACTTTCCTTGACAGCTGATACACTGCCTTATACAGCGCTTGCAAAATAAATGCCCACACTGAGTGACCATCGGCCGATGCAACAGATACGAGTTCAAACAAACAGCACATTGAAAATTTATATTATCCTCACTAGTTCCACTGTTGCTGCTGTTTTTGACGCTATTGCAAAATTTTTTATGCCTCGATTGCTGCCGACCAGTAGAGTTGGCGCCGTCATTTGTAACCACACACGTTTCTCCTATACTAACGGTATTCACATTTGTACCGCTAATTCCACTCGCATTGTTGTCATTGCTGTCATTATGTTCCTGTGAAGTGGCAAGCGCCCCGCTATATGGCCGCTGATATGGCGTGACCGATAACAAGCAAGACTCGCGCCGGTGGCGGTGACAGCGTCGATGCTGGCGCTGTTGTTGTTCACGCACACCGCTCAATAGGTGTTGCGCCAAATTCAACAAATTAGCAATTTGCTCGGTCACCGCTGGCGCATCGGTAGTTGTGGCCGCGCCTGAGGGTATTACCGACGTTGAAGTGCCAGAAGTGGCTGCTACCGGCACTACCTCTGTAACCGAAGAGACGAGACTAGCTACTGCAAGCGGCTCTCGTGTATTATATTCTTCTAAATTTCCAACAATGTTATTTCGAGTTTGGAAACTAGCAATGTCATTTATGTTACCGTTATAACTTGGTTGCAACGAGCGTAGCTGTATCTTCAGTTGAGACTTCGTTTGTGGTTGTTGTCGTCTTAAAGACATTTCTGTAATTTTCTAAACTTATTGGTGATTTTAACTTAATATTTGCTGGAGATTTTGCTGGTTTTGGTTTTCTTAATTTGCTGTTTCTCTTGATATTTGGTAGTACTTAAATATATTTGGATATGAAAGCGTCAGAATTTCTTTTCTGATTATTTCAAAATGTATTCTTAATATTTTTCAATGAGTTTCGTTCCAAAAGCTAATTTGTAGATTGGGAAAATTTTGAAATTAAACTTTTTCAAAAGAATATTTGATAGGAAGGAACGTGAGCTATCGTTAATTATCGATCACTGTTTTCGCAACAATTTCCATAGAAAAGAAAACAATGTGTATTCGTCATTCCATTTCGGATTAAATGAATTATTTATTGACACTAATAAATTTAATTATTTAAAAAGTTTTGGAGGAGCTTAACAATCGCCATCTGAGCTCAAATTATTTGAAATACAACAAAAAATACTTTAGTTTTAAAGACAAATAAGTATTTCATACCTAATGTATATCACTAGATATATTCTTTTATTGAAATATTTATCAATATATTTGTGACAGTCATAAGTCGGCTAACATATCACAGCCTAGACTGTAGGTAACAATGAATATTGACAATAATAGTGTTTATAACTTTATACTTGCAGTATTCATGATGTTTCTCGTTCCGGTTTTAATCAATGGCCCTTCATGTCCGTCCATACTTGGGGAGAGTCGCCACATGGCGATTGGCAGTTAGAAATACACAACGAGGGTCGCTATATGGGTAAGTCACGCTGTGCTATTACACCCACAGAAATCTTACATTTATATACTTATTAACAAGAAGTATGTAAGTTGGTCTAAGCTGAACTAGATAGTTATTTAACTTGCCTAATATTAGTTAACCACTTACTGTTATACATTTACTTACATGCTGCGCTTGTGTGACAATATGACAACATCAAAATAATTTAAATTCTGTTACTAATCCCGAACAACAACAACAACAATAACTAAAAAACATAACAATAAACCTACACTGCTCTAACAATATAACATAACTGTAACTATGCAACCGTGTGTGATTACACAACGAACAAAAACAATTGAACGTTGCGGCGAAAAGGTCACGCGTTACTACGTGAGTGGTCGCTAATATTCTACGGTACTACGCTGCCTATAGACCCCAACGACCCCGTATCGATGCCCCGCGCCAATACCGCCGAAAACACCACGCCAAATTCGAATGCGGCGAGCACCACAACGAACCTTCATCAGATCTACTCGCCACAATATCCGCGCATCTCATCCAATAACGTCGGCGGCAGCAGCAGCAATGCAGCAACTGGTATTGTTGGCGCCATCAACGCCATGCCGGGTGGGGGCGTGAAAATTCCCATTAAATTGCCAACACCGTCGAATAAATCCGTTTACACAGCCGCGAATGGCGCAAATAATCCATTGTTGAATGTCGCTAACGGAAGTAGTAAAAAGCAACAACAATTATATAAACAACAACAACAAATACAACCGGCCGGTTATCAGCAAATCTCAGCAACCTATGGTGTCATATTGGGTTCACAGCTGTCTCTTATACACATCTAGATGTGTATAAGAGACAGTTGTTGAATGTCGCTAACGGAAGTAGTAAAAAGCAACAACAATTATATAAACAACAACAACAAATACAACCGGCCGGTTATCAGCAAATCTCAGCAACCTATGGTGTCATATTGGGTTCACAGAGTACGAAACTCGGCAAGGGGACCAAAGGTAAGGGGAAATCTGGTGAAAAGGGCAATGGCGGCAAGGGTGGTGGTAACAAGTCTTCAGCGAATAAAAAAGAACAACCCGCATCGACAAACGCGAAAAACAAATTCTACCGCATATCGCAACAACAGCAACAAAGTGGGAACGGAAATAGCAAGTCGACCGGAAAATCTTCACAACAAGGCGGGCGCACGAAAGCGCAGTCATCAGAGCGTCTACACGGATATGAAGACAAGATGAGCCGGAAGGTTGTTGGTGAAATAACATCGACGACAACAACTACAACCAATACTGGTATGCGCCCGACCAACAACAGTCAAAACGGTAAAACTTCCATCAAATCCAACTCAGCAAGCTCCAACACCGACTTTAGCCCAGCCATTGTGAACAACGCGGCCAAACCTGCAGCCACTCAAATGACCAGCTATTCGAAGTTACCTGTCAAGGCAACAAAACAAATCAAGGAGTCACTGTTACCCTTGCAAACGCACGAAAAACTCACGGTTGCCTCATTCACAGATACGCGCATTCCGAAGCTTTTCGAACATTACGAGAAAATACAAGCAATTTTTCCCGAGTTTCAACCATATCAGGGCCCAAAAGAGAAAGACATTGCTGCTGCTGCAGCAGCCGCCACAGCGTCGAAAGCTGAAAAACGCAAACTGGCTACCACGGCGGGCATTTCGCCGCTGGAATACGAAGCGGAGACCTTCAGACCAATGTTGAGTGCGGGTAATAGTGGCAGCAGTGAAAGTGTAAACAATAACAAAAACAGCAACAGTGGCGTTAGTGGTGGCAGCGCAAAGCCGTCACGTGAAAATGCCAAAAAGTCCTCGCCCAGTTTTGTTCCCGATCAGCAGATCATCAAGAAGCAGCAATTACTGCTCGCGGCAGCAGGAGTTAGTGGCGGCACGCAGCGTCCCATTGGCGGTGTACTGGGCGTGTTGCCCAACCGCAAGGATGGTGGCAGTAGCAATGGTAGTCAAACGTGTTCACGGAATGCTTTACGTTATCATTTCGTTTTTTCTTTGGCATTTTAAGTGCGATGCGTATTAAAGTTTACTTTTCAGTTGCAATTTTTTTAGTTTTCGTTACAAAGTAGATGATTTTAGAGAGATTTAGTCAGCGCAATAAAGATTATTGTCATTCATAAAAATTGGGTCATAACTCTAGAGAGAAAATTCAAAATTTCCGCTCCCACTTCCGAGTTTTTTACGTACAAAAACATTGGCAGCAGTTTTAATATTGCAATATTGTCTTCATAAAGACCTCCTTTTAAAATTATTACTCGATCTATCAATCGTGGCTTACGGGAGTAAACTCGTTTATCAAGCTGTAAATTCCACTCAATTTGAGGACCATAAAAGTCACTGCATACAAGCGAAACGTCACCTGCAGTCAGCCAACAGCGCAGAGGCATTTTTCAGCGAATATACGCCCCGCTTTGTTAGTATGCAAATGGGAGGAAAATTCTTCAATCCGTTCGTTTTCCAACTGACGCTGACACCACTTATATGTGGGTGCGTGCGTGCGCCATCAATCAAAGACTCTAAGGCAGATCGATATCCCGATTTTTTCGCTTATTGCCAACCATTTATATTGTTATGGCCGATGGTAGCATATTTCGGCCTCGCAATCGGGCTAAGTGCTACAGACATTCGTACCCGATAGCAATCAATCAAACTGCCGGATAGTGACACTGGACTAAGTTCAGCTGCTCTTGTTGAATGCTTTCACATTTCGCCATTTTTCGAATTAAGAGAGACTTGCGACTTTTTGAGTTGTTGAGCTGTAGCCGTAAAGTTTTCATTCGTGATTGTCTGCGAGTATTTTACTATTGAAGTGGGATACCTACAATCCTATGTATATAGTTTGCACTTCTGCAGTCCTTAAAGGCTCTTGCTCAAACGCTCGAGCGATTGCAATTGGCTCTCGAACTCTATTCGGTGCCATAAATTTTCGACTTGCACGCATTTAAAAAATTTATGAGCTTCAGTTTACACTTCTCTTGGAATATGCATTGCATAAGTATATATATATATGTACACACATATTTATCCTGTGCGGCATGGCGATGCATTCATCTCCTTTAAACTTAGTGCATGTTATGTGGCAAATATGAGGTCTTTGTAGAGCAATTGGTTTTTTAAGCAATGATTGCAAAGTTATTTCTGTATTCTGTTTTGTTCCACACTCTCATATTCCTTTTGCATGCTAAGTTTTTAAGCTTTTCTCGAAATTAAAAGGCAATGGAAACAAATTGAACAATTTGCTGCTGCAACTCCACACCCACAGTCATACGTATAGTATTTACAGTTTATTTATATTTTCTTAAACCCAAACACACCCACACTTAGACGCAATCACGTCGTTCAAATTCGAATATATTTCGTATTTTTTTATTTTGTTTAGTAAAACCATAATTTTCGTAGCTGAAATTACTATTTGTATTAATATTTTATATATGTACATATACACATGCATATTTAGTTTAGCTGTTTTTTCTTAGCTCCGTCTATTTCTGCGAAATATTTTTACAAACTTCTATTGAACATTCAATTTGCATTATTCCTTTTATAGCGCAAATCACACAATGGGACTTGATTTTCTATGGCACTGAAACACCCGCCCAACCGGAGGACGCGGTCCATATTAGTGACGGTCTATTTGGCAATGATATGGCCCACAACGACATCGAGTACGATGCCAATTTGCAATGGCGAAATATGCAACAGGTAAATACTCATTGCAATCGATCATATTTAACGCTTTAACGTTGACCCAAACATAAATAAATGTAAAATAATTATTTCATTAAATTTGGATCAAACAAACGTTAAGTATCTCTCTTAGTTAAATATAAATTAACATTGTGCCGTCTTTTACAGAAGTTTAGTACTGAATCACAAGCTTTTTGAATACAATTTTTTTTTTCGTTTAGAATTAATTTGATTTTCAGATCAACTATTTATCGCAAATTTTTTTTTTATTCTAGAAAATCTTTTAGATCAGCTACTACTTTAGTATTTTTTCAATTTGACTCATTTCTTTTCATCACTTTCTTATGACACTATTACGAATCCTGCCTTATAATTCTTCCTGATAGGCAAGAATATCATGATTTCTCGATCTTCGCGTTTATGATATATTGTATTATATCGACAGAGTCGATCTTTCCATCTTATCCCACGGTAGTTGGCACAGATTGTATTGTCTCCCGTTTTGTGGATTGGATAGAGGACACTTGAATTCCAACTTATAGTTTCACTGCCATTCAGCATTCTGGTAAATTGTTCCCGCCATAATTTTGGTATACTCTGGGCATCAGTCCCTAAACCTTCTGTTACTCGCCTAAACTTTTCGTAGAAATTTTGAGCAATACCCCTGTCTCCCAACTTGTCAAGCATTTCGTACTCACGCATTTTGGCCTCTTTTCTTTTTTTTTGTCTGCAAATGTGTCTCGCTTCCCTCTTCAACTCTGGGTATCTATCCCATCCCGCGCTTGTTGTAGTCGATTGTAACGTTGCGGGGTAGGCAGTTTTCTCTCCGCAGCGACACGGCACTCCTCATCGTACCAGCTGCTCTTTTGCATTTTCCGAAAACCAATGGTTTCGGTTGCAGCTGTACGTAAGGAGCTTAAACGCCGTCCCACAGTTCCCTTATACCAAATTGTTGACGAGACCGGACATTCCAGGTACCTCAAATCGTAATCTTTAATTCGTTTGCCATGATCGTCTCTCAAGCGAGGCTGTTTTTCACTGTTCATTGGGGGCGTTTTTTACGCGGAGGATCCCAAATACAGCGCACAACCTTCTGGAGAGGATGTTTCACCTCCTCACTTTAGCTCGTCTTCAAACGCATGTTCTTTGGTCCAGAGGATACTTGGTCATAGACCGGAAGTCGTAAGCTGCTAGAGCCATATGTAAAAGCATCGTTTCTGGCCACTCCCAAGTGAATGGCGATCAGAGAACTTTCCTCTCTTGAGTGAACCTCTACATATGACTCCACCCTGCTTTCGTTGTGGTCATCTGAAAAATAAAACAATGGTGTATTCTAGTCACAACACTAAAACGGCTATAACTTCTGAAATAATTTGAATTTTGAAAAATCCTTTCAGGGAGATAAACTAAAATGAAAAATTCAATTAATTCAAATTTCTAGACCAGACTTAAGCGGGTATAAGTCATCTCAAATTACTTGGGTAAATTTGAGTTATTCGAACCAAATTATTCGAGGTTTAACATCGTATTTTATTGAAATAAAAAACAAAAGATAAGTCAAATAGCTAGCTTACACTAAGCCTATAAAAGTTGCCGAAGTAAGTAAGCCGAAGAGTCCACTGCCAAAGCTTTAAGCTCTGACCTTAACATTTCTTTATCCCCTTTTAAAGATTCGTAATCCATGCAAATTAAAAGTTTTTCAGGAAAATATATTTTTGTCTTGTATTTCAAAGAATATGAAAGTTAAAATACTTTATTAATTGCCTCTAAACTTTAAAGCACCTTACTGAGAAAATATCTTTGTGGCCAGTAACTCCTTGCTGCACATCGCCTGCATTCTTAGGTGCATGCTTCGACTAGACTCTGCTTTTGGCATGTCCACCGCATAACAACCGTCGTACAATTATGGTCAACATGCACACTGTATGTGTGTTGTTGTTGATGTAGCTGCTGTTGCAAGTTTATTGTAAAAACAGCAAACACAAAAATTAACATGGTAGAGGCAAAGGCCAAGCCTTTCGAGGTTCGACTGCAGAGAATTTCAATGTGGCTTCTCGATACCAGCCGACATACGAGGACATTCCAATAGGCATATGTGTATGTAAATGTCTATGCAGAGCTTTGTGGGCGGCTTGTTGTGAGGCGCAAATAACAGACAAATAATACAAGAAAGTGGAGGCGACAAGACTCGAGACGCAGCAAGCTTTCGCCATTCCATCTTTTGGACGGAGGAAAATGCACTTTGCCGAGCAGAAGGGCCTTCAATATATGTAAATGTTGTTGTGGTGGAGCAAAATATAGTTATTGTACCTTCTGCAACTGTTGTCAGTGTGGCAGTGAGGTTTATGAATCTTTAAAATTTACATTCATTTTGAATAAATGCACTTGGCAATGGAGCAATCGCGCGGCTGACTGACTTCTGCATCGATTTGCATACGGCATTGGAGATTTTCCGTACCATTTCACTTGTATAATGTGAAATTATCACTTGGCTCTGAGAAAGTTTTGCAGTTAATAAATATCTCTAAATTAATTTATTTATGTCTTTTTTGAAGTCTCGTTAGTAACGCGAAGAACAACGGGTTCTTTCAAGTTTRCATTGCAAGTATCAGTGCATTTTTTGTCCACTGAGGAGAAAGAAACTCTATTAATGTGAAAACCCGCATAAATTAGGTACATCGCAATGTGAGCTTAACGCCAATTTACATTACCCTTTCTGCCAGCATCCACGTAGCTGTCAGCAATTTTTGTTTGTATGTATGCAGGTTGGTTGAACATACATATGTCCGCAGGCCGACAACATTGGTTGATATCGGTAATGATGCTGCTTTTGCAATTTCATCGCCAGCAGACCACCAATCGAGCGCTGCAAGAAATCATTATTAAAGCAGAAATACAAAGTTTAATATTAGGGTTGTCCACAATCCGAAAGTTGCTCTCTAGTCCGCTCTCTAGTCCGCTGTTTCTGTTCTTTTTCTCAACTTATTACTTGTTTCTTCGTACATGATGAACTTGAACGAAAATAATTTACCCCGCCTCCGTAGTACTTATCAATTCTATTACGTTTGCGTGGTTGGTATCGCCAATTTACTTGACGAAAAACAATATAAAATCGTAAAATAAAATTAGTTTTTTTAGTCATAACTCTGAAATTCACATTCTGACTAGCTCCATTCATAGGTCACCTTCCTACTGAAATAAAAGTTCCACCCCAATATGCATGCATATATGCCTTCGGTTCTCTTCGTAGTATATAAGTATGAAAGGCGATTTTCAGAAATCTGCATTGAATTCATTTTTGGCAATTCCAACTCGTTGTGATGTGCTGACAACATTGCCAGCGGGCAATTTGCCAATGTCGCTCGCTCATTCGACCGCCAAACCCGCTTTTGCTTATCCAGTTCAGTGAGCTGCCATACACAAACGAGTACATGTACCCTGCATTTGAATTGCTCCCATAAACCGGCGCTAGCATCTGTGGTTCTTTTCTCTGCCAGCAGATCTGGTTTAGTTGGTTGAATTAATGCCTGTCGTTGCTGGTTAGTTGATGACGCTTTTTTGCTTAGTTGCAGCAGAAACAAAAGCAAAAAATTAAATGATAACGAAAATTAATAAAGAGCTAAAAAGCCGAAAGCAAATCAATGAAATTTGGTGAAAATAATTATGAAATTTTAATCACTTTTTATGGTCTATTTTATTTCTAATTCCGCTATTTCACCTGGTCTAAAAGTGTGAGATCAGAGATGTTTTTGCCTTGATCTAGGAAAAACGGGACCTTCAAGGAGGAAGTGTTGCGATGATTCTATTTCATCTTCTTCCAAACAACTAATGCAGCTGGCGTCCGGTATGATATTCAATCTTACCTCATGAATCCGATACCAATGAATTTAACTGTATCCAGTTAGAAATCCTACAAACTTTAAAAGATGAATACTGCTAAGAGCGAAGAGTTCCCTAGATCTATTTCGATTTACCTGTGTCTGAAGGACATTGTGACTTTTTGCGGCAGTTAGGCCTCAAATTGTTTAAAGTGAGATTAATTTAGCTCACCGATTGCCTTGCAAGTCCAAGAAGCAACACAAGCAACGATGGCATAAGGCTTGATACGCCACTCTTCCCTATAACAGCGTTAAATTATGTCACTTCATATAGATACATACATACACACGTGTAATTCATACAAATATTAGTAGGGAAAGCAATTAGTATACACAAGGACATTTTGCTTCCATTCTAATTTCTTAAGTTATGTGTTGAATACAATGCTCGCGGGAGACTGCAAACGTCATCTGTCAAATATTAAAATACACACGTTCTTATCGACGAACCTATTTTGACAGCTGCATGGCTACACGACTGCAGGTCGACAGTTGTCGTTCTCGCTAACTTCAATTTAATCCTATATTTGCCAACGACAGCAGGACGACAGTAGAGTTGACAGTAGAATGGAAGATAGAGAGATGAGGTAGAGTGGAGATGCCACTAATATGTAAAATGTAAAATTACTCAAAGCTCTAACAAACCTGACGTTATTTGACAAATAAAAGCATAAAATAGCTCTGTTACATCATTTATAATAACAATTGATAATTTAAAACAAATAAATTTACATATTTACTTATTTTTTGCTCAAAAATTTCACTTTGAACAAAATATTAAAATTTCATTGAAGTGCAAGGTATTAGTATGGCCACAACGAAATTGTGTACATGCAAAATGGACAACTGTTGTTTTGTGTACATGCCGGCCATTGTTGTGTTGCTGTCCTCTCACAAACGTTCATGTAGTAGGATTCACAACGCCATTTTCAGTTCACAGTCGTGCTGCTGCAGTCTGTCGCGGGCATTGTGTTCCGCACATTAAGCTTCCCAGCAAAACAGATAAAAAGCACTATACTCCAAAAACGATCATAAAAACAATAAGAAGCATATACATGTATTAGCAAATTTGTACATAGATATGGCAACAAAATTGAAAAGATATAATAAACTAAAAGTTGAATAACCTACTGCCGCCAATTCATCTGCCACTGGGCACTGCCTTTGCGCTTGTTGCCGTGGCTGCTAGTATTACTATCGCTACACTCTCTGTCTCTCTGCAATCGCCTTTAACTAGTATTCTTTTTATTTCGCTTTTTCAAACGAATATATTCGTATGTCCATATGTGCTGGTTGCAATTTTTGCGTTTCATTAATGGGCAAAAGGCGGCAAATAGAGAATAGACATACTGTATATATGTACATATATATGTACGTATGAACGTGTATAAATAAAGCAAATAAAACGGACCAGACCAGAGTGAAGACAACAGCACGCCACGACAAAATAGCAGGACGCACAGTTGTTGCATTCGGAATACACGAATAAATAAATAAATGATAAACATTTACCACTGCGCAAGTGTGTGGCGGTATGTGTGCCCGCAAGTTAGCAAACCAAAGCCGTAGTAAAAGCGAATACATTATGCGCTGTGACTATGCAGCTAAGTCCCTGGAGATCCTTTAAATTTACGAGTGTATTTAGGAGTTGCATGTATGACACTTGTTGGCGTCTAAGAGCAATGCACACGCGAACGGGACTGGGCAGACCAGCGGGCAAACAGAACGCCATTACATTGCAGACATTTAGTCCAATTTGTAGGTTTGAGTCACGCAGACAGCCCCTTGCAAAGGCAGATAGCCGAAAAATGCGCGCCATTGGTCATGCCATCGTTTGTGGCAGACAGCACGGCAACATGCAACATTCCGTGGCATGCCAAGCAGGCATTTATACGTACATATGTACATATATAAATTGGTGCGTACACCGAAATGTCTGCTTTGCGGCAAAACACATTCCGCTGCAACGCTGGGAAAACACACACATACACGTTTGGCCGAAGCGCCCAGCAAAGTGACCGCGCAGAGTCATTTCGGTGCACTAAAGTGAAAAGCGAACACAAAGTTACCAACTACATATACACAACACACATACCTAAATATATACAAGAATAGCATTGTTGCAATATTTCTTTGCCGCTTTCCCTACAATTTTCCTCACGGCGCTTTGCATTGCTGCAGTTCATAGCTGCTTCGATTTGGCATTCGCGTTTTGGCATTCCCTGAAACATACTTTTCACTTATTAAGTTCCTTCTTAACTTTCGTCGCTTTTTCATGGCTACTTGAAGTTATTCTTTGGTTTTCTGGTTTGTTTGTTTTTGCATTTCATACAGTTGCCTCGACTCGCTTTTTCAGTTGGGCAACCCGGACAGAAGATCCGAAGTTTTCTAACTCAATTACACTCATAAGATTATTTTGACGCGATTTCTCTTAATACTAAACTCATTCTTATTTCTTCATTCTCAGGTGGGTGAATCGAGTGTGATGGCCAACGATAAGACGAATGCGTCGTGCCTGAAGGCGACATCCGACCAAAGATGTTTAGGTTTGTGTTTAATTATCATTTTATTAACACAATTACTATTAAACTTCAATTGCAACAACAACAACAGCAATAACAAAAATGGCAATAGCTAGGCACAGTTGTTAGAACAAAAACAATAACTGAAACTGCGAATATGCAAAAAGTTGTATAAAGTAAACCTGTAAATTGATAGCAAGCCAAAAATTAACAAAAACAAAAGAGAAAAAAAGAAAATTCACAATAATAATAAGTAGACTACAATACAAATTGAGTAAGCCGCGCAAGATTTTTCTAAAGCAAACACATTTTTTCAAAACTTTTATATTGAGATTGAAGCTTAAACAAAAGCTAGTTACAAAAGCACAAAAAATACTAAAAATAAAAATATAACTAGAAATACAGTAGGCGTAAAAGATAAGATGTATGTTTGTAATGTGCGTGTAAGATTTCTTCTTCTAAAAATTTTTTTTAAACATATTTACATTTATTTCAATAATAAATTTCAAAGTGCTGTGTAGATTGATTAAGTGAAGCCAAATTAAAGGGCGAAATCACAACCAAACTACATACATAGATATCAAATTTGTTAAGTTAAGTTGGGTAATACGGGGGATATACTTAAACAAAGCGCTAAGGTAGCAAAACATTCAAAAATTCAAAAATATTTATATATATATAATATATTTCATATATTCAAAAATTTCATATTTTTTAAATTTTATTAATACGAAATTCGCTAAACATACTGACATATTGCTTAATACAAAACTCGTTAATTAGCGGCAAATAATAAGACACCCACTTATTTTGAAAAGACTAAAATTGGAGAGTGTTATACTAGGTATTCATAACTTTAATGCTCTAAAAATTACTAAACTTGCCATATGCGTAAGGTATATTCGCATTTAAGCTTGAAGTGATGGCTTTTACTAAATTTGTAAGAAATTTAAAAGTAAACAAGCTATATTTAGGGCTTTCAAATTTTAACTTTTAGCATTCGAATGCAATCTTGGGATAGCAAGTGGATAACACCAGAATTTCAAAATGTGCTCACAATAAACTTCATTGAAATTTACATCTCTCCGATGCAAGATTTACATATAAAGTAATAATGTTTTCTGTTATGATTATTGAAAAAAAAAAAATTGTAAAAAAATAACTTCATTTTAAAGAGATCCATGCACGTAAGCCTTTTGAATATTGCCTATAAAAATTATTGATTTTTTACTTACAAAGTGTAGTAGCGTGTGTGTGTGTGTTTGTTTTGTGTTCTTGTCCAAATTGTAGTTAGTTGTAGGAAAATAAAAACAAATTTAGGCTTTAAAAATACTCACTTTTCGAAAAACAATAAGTAATTTAAAATTTCCAAGTCTTCCCGCTTCACACTGCTAAACAAAAAATGTCTTTTGTATTTAATAATAAGCACGGAGAACAAGCACTTATTATACAAGTTTTCGCAATGTTTTTGAACTTTTTAAAGGAAAACATGCCAAAAATGCATTTTGCCAACCCATAAAATAAATGAGCGGACGTATTTGTATGTATGTGTGTAGCAGTTTTTTGTAATTTTAATACATGCACAGTAGGACAAATTGTCGAAAGGGCCAACATTTGGAACGTGAAGCGGATAACAACGCCACGCCACGCCACGCAATTCACCAAATTACACTCCCATCTTGCCAACCCTTACATCGAATAGAATTTTCACGCTTTCGTTGCATTGTATTTACTTGTCATTTATCCAACCGATGACAGCCAGTTGAAGTTAGCGAGTCATCGTTGCATTACTTTTATCTGACGAACACATACGGCATATGTATTGTATGTATACCCACTTGTTTTTTAACAACCAACAAATAACCGTTGTTTCAACTTTTTTTAGTTCGAATTAAAAGCACAGACCAACAAAGCCAAATAATCAAAGGAAAAACATGTGCATATCCAAGTTTTTTGCTTGCAAGTTCGCTTCTCTTAATTTTTTCGCAAAATACCTTTGTTTGATAAAAGTTAATAATTTTGCATATTCCATATTCACACACACCTGAAGAACATTTTTCAACCTGAAATTCTACTTTTTATATCAAACTTATTGTTTTTGTAACATTGTTGCTGGCACCGCAACATAAAGTTTACTCTCTTTGAATGAAGAATATTTTATCAAAACTTTCGCAAAACTTTTGCTGAAAAGTAATCAGACTCATTAAAATTTTATCAGTTGCAATTTTTTCCTTCAGATTTGTTAAGTATTGTTACTAAACAATGCTTGCAAGCATAAAAAATAATCTAGGTTGTATTAAACAAATTTAATTGAAAAAAACAAAACAAATTTTTGAATCACAAATAAACTCAACTTGAAAAGTTTTTGTTTTCGCATTTGTCATTTTTCGCTCTCAAAAATAAATTCCAATAACGTTTAAAGATAAAAACCGAATTAAATATCTATAATATATAACTTTTTTAGCCAACGGACTAATATTTTCTTGAAAAAAAATGCTTGAATGTATGTATGTTTATAAATTAAATTATGTGTTGCTGACAATAAAGCTAGCATTGTCCACTCCAATTAGCTTCCGCAAAGGAGGCTAAGGCTAGCGCAGATTAGGGCGCGACATGAAGCAACATGGAAGAGCATGTAAAGCCAATGTAAGCGTCCTACTCTGCTGCGCCTTAAACATGTATTGAAATTTAAGTTTAAAGTTTTCGTATTTTGTAAAATTTCAAAAAAAAAAAAAACAACTCACTGTCCGTTTTTATACGATAAGCACAAAAAGGTGGTAGGGTTTTCAGCCTAAAATTTTGGCCAAATATGTAATATAATGTAACGCATTAAGTTAATATACAGAGGTAAATAAAATAGAATAGGGTTAATAGTAAATTAAAAATACAGATTGAAATGCAAAAATCCGCATAAAAAACTAATATACAAAATTTATGTAAGCAAAAAGTTCCTGCGTTTCAAAGAGCGAACATTTTTAAGCGTCAAGAAACTATAAGAAATTAGAATTAAAATAAAGTAAAGAAACAAAGCGCTCCTGTAACGTATAAAGTAATATTAACAAATATTGAATTTGTTCCGACGAATGAAAGGCACACTTAATATACATATTAATGGCATTAAAACTATTGAAATGTTTTCTTTTTTCAGCTGATTTAGCTAAGCATCACAGAGCGCAAAAAATGTTTTGAACAATAATTTCCATATCAGTATGAATAATAAGTTTACGAATTTGCAATGTAAATTATGAATTTGAAACGCTTCAATACAAAAAATTTTGTAAACTTTGTATTGAACATAATAAAGTTTTTCACATATCAAAAAACGTTTTACATACGGAAAATACAATTCCAAGCTGTATCCATGTATAAATTTGTACAATTAAATTTAGCACTTTAATGAATAGATCTGATTGATTAGTAAAATATGTAGTCCATAATGGCTCAACTAATCCGAAACTCGTTAGAATCTTTTTTTTATATTATAGTATGTCTTGCTTGGAGCATTAAGCAAAAGCTTAAAAAATTAAACCGCAGAAAAAACGGGCTGGATGCTTATTATTTTCTTTTAAAATATAAATATTATATTAAATGTTTTGGGGAATTTACATCGCATTTTAACAACAACAACAACAACAGAGAAATTTTTTACGACTTAGGAATTTTATTCCAAACAATTCACAAAAAAAACACATGGCCGGCTTTCAACATAAAATTCCAAAAACTCTTAGACAGCAGATTCGAAAAAAGTACGAGTCTACGCCAGACTCCTGACTCTTGACAAACTAATTAATTATTTAGTCATACACAGAGTATTGAGCACTGTAAAAAATCCGTTTTCTTTTTCTGAATGTGAGATGAGCCCCAACTCTAACTCATATGAACAATATTTTCTCATTTTTTGCTTTTTTTTTTATTTGGATAACGATATTCAATTTCCTTGCCATTTTTTCAATAATTTTTATTTAATATTTATTCTATAACATTTACGATTATTTTAAACTATTTGACTATTAATTTCAATATTTTTTCTATCAATAAATATGTATTATTCCTTGATAATCGAAGTAACTTGAGTGCAATATTATGAATAATCAAATAACTGTTAATTATGTTTACTACAAATACACATGTGTACATACGTACAAATGTACACGTAATATTTTAATTCAATTGCTTAGATGTAAATAAACGCTCGTCATAATGATATACTTGACCTCACATGTACATACATAAATACATACAAGTAGGTATGAGGATAATTTATAAAGCTGAAGGGGCTATTTGGTTAGCAATTTAGAATGTTTACAATGTTTTTAAATAAGTTTAATTAATCTTTAAATGGGGATGTAATTAATACATTAAAATTTATTTTATACTACTGTTTCAATAACGGTATGACTTAGATTTTAACAGTCAGCTTTTCAAGCCGAAAGCACATATTATTTCACTTATATATATGTATGTATATATACATGTACAATGGAGTTACCGTAAAACATTTGCCCTTTCAGCTTAAAACCCCCACTAAATTTCTTATGCAAAATTTATTTTTTATTTACTTTTAGTTTTATTGAAGGCAATAAAGAATAATAGAAGACGATATTACGACAAGTCTTTACAATTACTTTTTTTAAAAGCAGTTATGTTGTCAACAAATAAAAGCAGTCATTAAGAAATTACTGAATTATTTTTCCGTAATATTTCACTAAAAAAATGTATCCAAAAACTAATAAATTAAGTTTAATTATTCAGGAATTAGCAAACCTATTTATGTTTTTGTTTATTTTTGTTTACAATTTACATGGTTTTGGAGAGTTTGTCTATGTTTTCCTTCCCATTCCATAAGAATGACGTCACATAAATTTGGTTAACGTAGTCTGTCTTCTATCAATATTGAAAGCATTAAGAAACCTATGTAGCTATGTCAGGTGGCTTGTACACCAACGTTTTCCTCTTTTTTACATTTTGCAAGAGTTAGCTAAACTTAATATTTCCAAGATTTTTTTATTAATAAATATATATTTTTTTCAATTTTATGTTCTGATTTATTCCCACTTTTGCATTATTTTCAACTATTTTAAATTTTTATTGCCTTTTTGTTGTTGTTTTTGTTGAACCTCCACACCCACCATGCCTACACTAAGTAAATAAATGTTATTTATTTGTAATTTAAAACAAAACACAATACTGATAATAAACTCTAGCAAAGTAACAGCTTTAGCAAAACCCATACGCATTTTAACAGTGTTTAGCAAAATAGAGTACCATATTTACAGGATCTGACACACTACTGCTCGTAAAATTTATGCTTTTGTATGAACAAAATACAAAACATCGGTAGTAAATATCTCACTGAAAATATGGCGCTCCATTTTGTTGCACCCTTTATGATATACCAACTTAAAGGATATATTATTCGAATATTGGTAACATTGCTATGTATCGGCGAGCGAGATGAGTAAATAACCAAGCAGTTATACATAAATATGTATGTACATACATACACAAAATATATAAATGCGCGTTTAGAGCAGCGTTGAGTAATAGTAAATTAGTAGCACAATTTCAACTTTTTTTAAATAGTTAATTAGCAATTTTTTATTTTGTTAGCCAATGAAGAAAAGCTACAGTCAATATAACGCACAAATAGGAGAAAATATCAAGTAATTTGTTACTAAAACTTCCCTAAAATGTTAATAGTTAATACATATACCTATATTTAATATATTTTGATTTTGGTATAATTTTGTAGATTTCGTATTTAACCACTTATGAATCATTATTATTGTAGTGATCTGATTACTTTTTTGCGATAACATTTAATTGCGATTTTGTTTTAAGCTACATTTTGTTTATTTCTAATATTAAAATATTGCTAAAATAAACTTTTTTGGGGCGTCGGTACTTATCACTTAAGCAAATATCTTACATACGTACATTCGCACGTACTTTAACGGCAGCAAACAAATGCGAAATATAATAGTTAAACAAAAAGCCAAAAGAAATAAATATAGAGAAAGCAAAAAAATGTAAAATAGAAACCAAGTTAAATAGCAAATGGCGAATAAGGAACAGAAGCGAAGGGCGAATATGGAGCTTATAAAATCACGACCAATTGCAATGTTAAGGCCAATAGAAGACCACAGTATAGGTGTGTTTGTATGTAAGGGGGAAAACAGCGAAGAGAAAAAGCGCCAAAATACGATTATGTGAGGCAAATGAATAAATCAGTTATTTTTTCCTTTGCAGCAGTAGGCAAAGAAAGTAAAACAAAAACATAAGAAATGGGTGTCAGCGAACCCATACATATTTAACAAAAAAAACATGTAACATACCATAATATTGTGTGCACTTAGTATTTAAGAAAAAATATACAAATTAAACACAAAAAACATGTATACATAAAGAACTAAAAAGAAAATATTACTACCACAGAAGAAACGAAAATAAACACAGCGCAGCAACAAATACAATAAATTACATTAAAGAATAAAGTAAATTAAATGAAATAAAAAAATAAAAAAAACAAATAATGAAAATCATAAATGTATGTACGTATTACGTGTAAATATAAAAATGAGTAAAAACGAAAAATTAAAAAAAGAAAAAATTAAATTAATTTTAATTGTAATGTGCAGTAGCTACAGTCTTAAGTAATTGAAAAATTAATAAATAATTATAATCAACAAATGCATAGACAACAGCAAGTAAATCGGAAATGAGAACGATGCGAAGAATAAAATATGTTTTCACAAAATTCATGTATTTTATTTCGTACAAAACATAAATTTGGTACAAAGCAGATATGAAAAAGTATATTTATCAGGTACATAGCGGACCACCAACCAGAGCGATACACACCAAGAAAAAAATGAGGAAAATATTTCCAAAGCGGGAGAGTGTCTACTTTATAAATTTGGACCGAAATATTTCTGCTATTCATAAATTCTGAATATACATAGATGTTCAAAAACATCATTTTTTTTTTTTAATTCCTTTGAAGTTTAAAAATATTCAAAGGATATAAGTTCGATTTGGATTTTAGAGCAGTGAAATCTTTGAAAAATTCAACGATCAAGTTGAAATTATTTATGCACCGACGAAAAGCCTACAAATTATTTACTGTGGCGAAAGTGTCGACTTGAACGGTCCTGTCCTTGAACACGAGGAAGGAATGGCACAAAGGTTGGCGACTCATATTGAGTAATCGTGTTATCAATCACCACTTGTAATTACACCTACTTTGAAGACGCATTACTATCGACCAATGCTATACAAAAGATCCATAAACTATTAGACCATGTATTAATAAGGAGTAGAAAAACTGTGTAGACCGTGTGAATGATTTATTATCCTTTTGCGATTTACTTCAAGGAAGGCCCCATATGTACATACATACATATGTATTAGTAATATGTTTGTAGAGCTTAGAGTTGAAATGCTTAAAAGAAATTTACAAATAGTAGCCACTATCGCAATAGCACTTGAATTTAAACGAATAAATAAGAAAACCGTTAACCACACATTTGGTTAAATGTCTAAGTAAACATAACCAAAAACCACTTTATGCCCTTCAAAACTACAAATCGAAAAGACACATAACTAAATCATTCAAAATAGTCAAAGGTGAGTTCAGTGAAATATTTCTTCTTATTACTATGAAATAAACACGTAAATATTGTTTGTTTTAACTACTATTTTCGCTAACAATGCGCATTCATAATTGCAGCACTAATTAATTAAAATCATAACATTAAAAATAATAAATTTTATTCGCAAAAAAGTAATAAGGAAAGCTCCATGAATATGAAAAACTGCATATACATACATACATAGATAATTCGTTCATGCAAGACATTGTTTTTGCACCGCCAAAATTACATGTTAAGTATGACTTAGACGCACAGCTTTTTAATGCAATTTAATCAATGTACGCGGTTCATGTGTGAGTTTTATTTACATTATAATATGTATGTATATACATGTATATTTATGTATATAATATCAAGTTAGGTGGTAGGCTTAAATTTTATTTCAACTTGTTTGTTCTTGGCCTGTCTACAATTACAATTTCCTTGAACATACTTACATAAATTCGGCTTAATTTTAATTTGCTAATTTTCAGATTTATACACATTAGTATGTACACATTTGTATGTATATTTGTAAGTCTGCGCTTGTTTTGCATACTGCACTTTATTGTATTGATTATTTGTTTTTTTATTGAAAATTAGACATTTTAATTATTTTGTTTAAATTTTTAGTATACCTACAAACAATAGACACAAGCTTGTAAACAAAGTAGAACCTTAGATTTAGTATTTTTATACCAAACATAACCTCTTGCCTTTAAATGATCAACTGTTGCGAAAACCAATTGTGTGGAAGAACTCCGTTATTTTGTCCAAATCTATATTTACATAAAGCCGAAATTTTCGTGTATGTTGCAAGTTTTCTCACGAATGTTTTTGAAAGGATTCCGGATTCAAAAAGTCTTCCGCATAAACAAAGGTCTTTCAATTAACCTCACAAAGAGTAAAACAAGTACAAATTTGTATGTTCTTCTGTGATCATCCCCATGAAAAAAGGTAAACACAGAAAAAGATCTCCACTCTAAGATATGTCAAGAGATTTCGATTGTCGAGAAACGGCACTTTATATAATGGTTAGCTGTAAGCAGTGCTAAATAACTTGAAGAATCTCAAATGTCTTTCTCGACCACTAGTCCACTTATTTCTAACGTTTTCCATGATAAAACCATAAACAGATTCACCCATATTAGAAGAGTTCGATCCCGTATCAATTTTTTATGTTTTTGTGCTTTAATCAATTTTTTATGTGTGCAGATCGTTGTACCGTGTATGTATCAATTTTTGTTAAAAGCTCGCAAAAGTATATTAATTTCTGCTTAAATAGCTGTATTGGAATTGGTGTTGGTATTTATTTTGCATTCGGTTCGGTATCGTTTGTTTTGTGTATTAAATGAAAACTGTTTTTTTTTTTATTTAAACGTCACACTCACATTCATAAAGCGCACACACTTACATCTGTGAACATAAAAATAGCAGTACCTATGGCATTTATTTTTATAATTTCGTATAGAGAAGTTTTTACTTGAAAATTATCAGATAAATCAGTAAAAAATTTTGTAAACATCAAAATTTTAGTAGAAAATGGTAGTTTTGAAAATAACGTCACATTTCAGGTATAAGCACGTGTTTCAATGGTAGTGTGAGGATTAAATTAAGACAAGTTTTGTTATAGTGGGCGTGGCAAGCTATGTACAAATGGTCAAAGAACATTAATTGCACCGATGTTCAAAACTTTTCTCGTTCTTGGCACAACTGATTTCGAATGCCATACATTTTAAAGAATTATTATTATTTTCAAAACTACCGTGTTTTACTTACATTTTCAAGTTTAAACAGGTTGTAGTGATTTATCAGGTCATTTTAAAGTAAAAACTTAAATTTTTTAAGTTGCTGAATATGGTCTATACGAGTGGTCTATACGAAAACCGCGATAGTTACTGCTATTTTTGTGTTCGCATACATATACCCACAGCTTTAAACGCAATTTTCGCTAAAATTTTCTTTCTTTCTTGCTTTTATCCGTGCCAATAGAATGTGTCACGTCCACATATTATTACAATGGCCACTGCTACGAACAATGTCCCATACACACTTATGCCATTCTCAGCGACAGCACGACGGCCAACGGAACGGCGACACTTAGCGACAACATCATATACAGGACGAGTATAACCGACGACGATGAATTACAATCGATCGATCGCAGACGAGAAGCTGTGCGCTTATATGCCGACACGAGTGAACCTTTGGAACCGATACATTTGCGGCGCTGCGACAAATGCGACAACAGCTGTCAGCGCTGCTATGGACCACTAAATTCGCAATGCAGCACCTGTCCGCCTGGCAGCCAATTGCGTAAAATACCACACACAAATGAAACATTTTGCTACATCTTTGCGGAACGTAGTTCGGGTAATAGACTCGATTACGTCTTCAGTGCCAAAGTCGAAACGATTGACAGCGTAGAGCACGATAAAGCTATGAATCCGACGAGCATCGTATACCTGACGCTAATCTTGGTGCCAGCATTGCTCATCATTCTCGTCGTTATGTTTGTTTCGGCAGCACGCCGGAATAATTTACGCATACAGTTCTGGCGAAACGGTAGCACAACCGGAAATATGATCACACTACCGAATATCGGCTATGATCGTGTAGCACTGCTGACCGAAGGCGAAGAAGATGGTGACGAAGCTGATGATGAGGAGGAGCAGGACATACACGGTACAATGCGTGTCTATCGAGATGAGCTGACACCTTGCGTGGGCGCTGAGACGACAGTCGAAATCGATTTGGCCCCGACAATTATTGAAGCCGTAGAAATAAGCGACTCAGAGATTGAACTTTTTGATTCAACGCAGTGTTATTAGTTATAGCTTATGGAATAGAGTTTCTTTTGTGCAGAGTTGGTGTTATTGTCGCTCTTTTTTAATTTATATTTTATTTCTCTGTAATAAATTAAGTCATATTATTGTTGTTTTAGGTAGGGTTTATGGTAATACTAGTAGAGTAGTACTTTTTTCTTTATAATTGTCAATGCGCTTCAATCTACTAATGAAATTTAAATACGAACAAAAGATTACAATAAAAGAGACGAGTACGGTCTTCAAGAGCTCCTAAATAAGACTCATTTAAATCTTATTTAATATGTACATATCATTTGAATTAACATTTCTACACAATAATTTAAAGTTTTATACTATCTTTTCATTTCTAAGTTTGGATGATTAATGTTGAATGAAGAGCTTCCAACACCTTTTTCGCTCTTGGTTGTTAATATTTTAAGGTAAACTAATTATTAAACTTGAGTAAGACTCCTAAACAGAACAATTATTTGCAAAATTGTTGTAAACATTAAAATACATCTATAAACTTAGTAACTTATATATTTAAAAACAATTCCTTATGATTTTAATACATTTCAATAATAATATACTAAATTATATATACGTACATAAAATCTTAAAAATTTGACTCTAATTCGCCCATATTAACAGCGTACTTAAATAAACAATTTTACTCGATAGCTTGGTACACTACTGTGATCAAATTGAAATTGAATTCTGAATTCGGTAAACTCCTCACTATTTAGCAAATTCACATGACCATTCCGAGGACACCGTTTCGACTCAATTGAGGATATTAAAGCTGAATTGAATAAGGCCCTAATGGCCATCGCGACAAGGATTTTTCCAAGTGCTGTGATGACTGGAAAATTCGTTGGCATGATTGTATTGCAGGGCGAACAAGAGAAGAGATTACTTTGAAGGAGATAAAATGGACAAAATTCACTTTTCAATTTGGTCACAGTGGTATACTTCTTTGACCACCATGACTCCGATATATTTGGCACCGTTATACCTAAATATCAATAGTGCCCTGCCGGACAACGAATAACTGGATTTTTATAAAAGAACATAGAGAAGATATCGAAAAACGGCTGTTTTTCAACGAAAGACAAACAAGCAACAAGCATAAGAAGTTGTAAAATAATTAGGAAAGTATTTAAGGACCAACGACCGCAAAACCTTTGCATGGAGTTTATCTAGAAAATTTCTGAGACATATTTCATGTAATGTACATTTTAATAAAGTATAGACTTTAGCAATAATGTGTTGATAAGGTGAAAAAAGAAAGGCTCATCCTTGATAGAAAGCTTTCATCGAGGTCAAAAATTGACCTGAGGAAGGAAGGGATCGGGATATTGCTGTAAAGGAGCTATCGAGAAAAGGTGGGGACTCTCAACACAGATACTGTTTTGGCTCTACGAATCCATAGTGAAGCCAATTTTGTCGAAAACGCTACAATTTCTTAAAATCTTAAACGTGTCCAAAGAGTGGCTCTCATCGGAATCTCTGGTTCGCTACGGACTACACCAGCAACACCACTTAATACCACTTTAAACAAAGCACATAACATAGTAAACATTGCCGGAACGTGTATTGCTGCGAAGTGTGTCAGGGAAGCTGGGTATACGAAGGGGTCGCTGCAAGGTCACGCTGAAATTTCCTCCTCCCAAGGGTCAATTTGGCCGCTGTAGAAGAGGTACAGTGAGCCGACTCATAGATGAGTCGAAGCTAGGAGGTAGGGTTGGAGGAGGAACCTTCTATAGGCAATTCTCCGTCACAGTGATGCGGTAGCCTCTGTAGTGTTTTTCATGCATAAGTGGCTGCTATCAGGGTGGAGATAGACGTACCGCTACGAAGCGAAATGTCTTTCAGGGAGGTCAACAGTAGAAATAGTTTGAACATATAGTACTTCAAGAACAACCACTTTAACAGAATCGTTTGGGTACCTGATCACAGCGGAATCGCTGGCATATTATAAAGCTGATGAACTAGCCAGAGGGGAGTACTTTTGTCCAGTTCACGTCGGAATGGGACCAGATTGGATCTGCATTGGCGTCTGGCGTTCTAGCACTTGCCTCGACGACCAGCACCTGTGCGATCACGAGTCCTTCTGCCTAGAGTAGAACGTCAGATATCTACTAAAATACTTGCCTTAACAGAAGTTCAGCCGCAATTCTTGGAGTTCTTACTGGACACGGACCAATAGGCATTCATGCGGTAAAGCTTAAAATCTTGTCAGAGTTGTATAGAGGTTGTCACTAGTTGTCAAAGTTGTATAGAGGAGGGTGAGATGGAAACATCTAGACGATTCCTCCGACTAAGGCTTAAACATCTCGATAACCTTAATTTCAGAGAACCAAAAGACATAGTGGAAACTGGCATTAACCGTCTTAGCAAATTTGTGATAGGCTCAAAATGTCTCTAAATTGTCGATCTGTAAGAGACTTAATATCTAGTTTTAGGAGCTTATAGAAATCCGGAGGGAAGTATTTCTGAATGTCAAAAATTGGCTGAATTTGGTCATTACTTCTCTTAGTCCCCGTATACCTAACATAAAAATTACCGAAGTTCGGGGTGAAATCGAAAAAGCGTGTTTATAATAGAGTATCTTTATGCCTATTCTGGATAAAATCGGGTGAAAACTTGGCCCAGCTCATATAAAACTAATATCAACATATTCGAACATCCGGCTGACTTTACTCCATCTGGATTGATGATGGTATGTGAGGTACCTATTATGTGGCATGTTAATAGTATGCGTTCCATATAAAATTTTCCCAGGAACTGAAGACATTTCTAAAAATAACAAGTAAGGAAGGGCTAAGTTCGGGTGTCACCGAACATTTTATACTCTCGCATGATAAAGTGATAATCGAGATTTCAGGCGTGGTT
>NW_017537212.1:1083297-1102298 GCF_001853355.1 Bactrocera latifrons | reverse complement strand
TCGTCACCCTGATCATTTTGGTATATATAACCCTATATCTGACTCTTTTAGTTTTGGGACTTACAAACAACCGTTATGTGAACAAAACTATAATACTCTCTTTAGCAACATTGTTGCGAGAGTATAAAAATATATATTATCTTATTCAAGTCCTATCACCATGAAATCACATGCATACATATGTACATATGTACGTATGGCATACGCTAATTAACAAAATAATCAATTAGTGATTACAAATGGCTAAAGTACCTAATGATTCCTTGGGTATGTTTGTATGTATCACTCTTAAAGAAAACTGTAAAAAAAATTTACATAATGAAATGGAAGATTTCATTTACAACAAGGCAAAACTGTTTGACAAGCAAATGGGAACATCAGAGCACGCATGGAGCACGCATCTGCAGACGCCACTAAGTATATGAAATACGTACATATACTCTCGGAAATGTCATTATCTAAAAAATCAGTGTCAACTAATCATGTTTCAAGGCGGTAATTAAACAATTCCAGTGGCAGGGAAGAATATGAAATATGAAAGCGTCAAAACAATAAAAACACTCGAAAAGATAATTGTGGGAATTCGTACATCCAAATGTACATATTTACATATACATATGTACATGTGTGTGGGTATCATTAGTTATTCATTAGAATAAAAAGATCATAAAATTGGTTTTGCTTCGAAGCCAGCCGCTTTTAATTTACAGCACAAATACATACATACATATATCTACCGTCTGAAGGAGTCTGGAACAACGAAGGATAATTTAATTTGAAATAATTAATTAAAGAAAAGTGTATTTAAAACATTAAATTAAACAAGTTAGTTCTTAGATGTATTATATGGTATTTACTTAAAATGCCTATAATTTCTCTATGTAAAATTTTCGCCAATTGTGCTATGTTGTATGGACTTTAAGAGCCTTACCTCATTACGCTCTATAAATACAGTATACACTGTCAAGACTTACCACTTAGAGAAAAGTGCCACAAATTGAACAAATGTAGTTTTATTTGTCTTATTTATGAGTTTTCACTAACAATCCCTTTCCCTACTAACCCTCCAAGATCACGAACACATTATAGTCATGCGCCAAATATGAGAAAACACTTCACTATTAATGGAGGCAAACGATAAAATGTTTTGTACGAGGGTGGCCCCTGAATGAAATTGAGAAATTCATTCGCTGATCACTGAAAGCACTCGAACATGTTAAAAACTATAAATTAAATGCAATTGAAAGAGGTTTTTAATTATATGTACTTTATAACAAATATACATACAAACTCATACGTAACTTGTTACATATTTCATCAAAAAAGACACCGTTTTGTTAAAAGACTTTTTATAAGCTGACTCTGTTAGATATCCTCGAAACCCGAAAAAGCACCAACTACCTTGCCTAGTAGACTACGAGTAATATTAGGTATGAACGTGAGCTTCGACGATTGAACCAAATTGTTTCAGATTGAATCTTACTGAACAAAAATTAGAAAAATATACGATGTAAAATCCTTGATATCCATATATTTACAGTATTGTGCAATAAATTTATTCCGAATTGAGCATATTTATTGTGAGTGCTTTCGTTGTAGAAGAAAAATTAATTAAAATAAGTTTCGATCGAATCACTCATTCGATGATCGAATTTGTGGTGGGAGGATTATTTAATTCAACTAATTAATCAATTTAACAGCCTCAGATAGAGTAAGTCTGCATTTTTAACACGAAATCTGGAAATCCAATTTCAAACGGCAATGAGTTTAAACAAATTTATGAGGTGCAAAAATTGTATGTATATAATATATATCTGTATACATATGTATGTATGTATGCCTCTGATGTTCACAAAGCTCTCTATCAATATCTCTAAACTATTGGAATCTTGTTATCATGCATTCAAATACACTTCTAATTCTTTGGAGAGTGATAAAACCTACGTAGAGGAAGCACTCAGAAGTGAACACAATTCAAGAGTATTGTTTATGGTTGCGAGCAAAACATCTTATCAAATTGCAAATAGAACAGCACAGCACTGTATTGGTAGAGATTCATTGTGGGAACTAAAACGAGCTTTACGCGTATAAATACGGCTGGATCACAGAAGTGAGCGCAGTGCACAAACGGGCTACCAGGGCGGCGATATTAGTACAATTATACAACAATAGTAATTAAATAATAAATAATTTCCCAGGACTGCAGGCAAAAAGTGCAAGCAATTAATTATACACAATTATAAGTAACTTGTAGCAGCAGCCAAAATGGCCAAGAAAAGTGTTGTCGTGACTTGTGCCTTATTTGCACTATGTCTAAATACACTGCAAATCGATTCTTGCCAATCTGTAGAACAACGTTTCAAGTTCCCAAATAGTGATATTTATTTACGTTTGGTCCGCGCCACACCACTACAGTATCAAGTAATGAAAGGTAGTATTACCGTTATATTTAAAACGAAAATTTAAATAATTCCAATGTCCTCAGGTTCCAAGACACTACAAACTGTTACGTTGGAGAACACCTCCAGCGATAGTAATCTGGAATTGACAGGTAGCGGTTCTTATTCACTTAAAACAGCAGACACAGCTATTACTTTTGATTTGATCGCCAACGATGATAATATTGTACACATTCGTGTGTCGCGTAGCGTACCCGCTGGTATGCAACCTATTGATTGTGTCGACCTGGATACACCGCATACGCATTGGTATGGTGGGCCAGAATATAAAAATCACTACTGGCCCGTAGAGAAACAAACGCTGACGAATTTCTCCTATGTGACTAAAGAGCTGGAGAATATGGGCGTTGCTGAACGTTATTGGCTTAATACCAAGGGCGAATTCTTTTACGTCGACGATAATACACCACTTTTTATCGAACTGAACTCCGTTGGTTACGAGAATAAAATATGTTTCAGCGCATTGAGTGCGCTGCCTTTTAATCCACGCACAGAAAAAGTTACTTTCATTTATCATATTGGCTTTGCCCCTAATGCAAAAGCGGCACATATGTATGCAGTGAACAAGTTCCTGAGCCATCCCACCGATTACCCGGATGAGCGCATGGTGGCACTTCCCATCTGGTCGACTTGGGCACTTTATAAGAGAGATATAAACGAGTCCGTTGTGCGCGAGTTCGCCGATGAAATCATAAATAAGGGTTTCAACAATAGTCAATTTGAAATCGATGATGATTGGGAGGACTGCTATGGTGCATTGACGATCCGTAAATCGAAATTTCCCGATATGAAGAAACTGACAGATGACTTAAAGGCGAAAGGCTTTCGGGTCACGCTGTGGATTCATCCGTTCATCAATAAGAACTGCGAACCCACTTATAGCGAGTCACTCAACAAGGGGTAAGCATACTGGCAAAGAAGAATTGACTAGATTTATTAGACTTTTAACTCGGGTGTAATTGAAATTGTTTGGTTTTTTAGTTACTTAATCCTTGATCATAATGGCAATCCCGATACGCAATGGTGGAACAGCGGCGAGAAGGAGGCTGCTTATGTTGACTTTACAAAAGCGGAAGTGCGCACTTGGTTCAGCGACCGTTTGAAAAAATTGCAGGACGAAGGTGGCATTGACAGTTTCAAATTCGACGCTGGCGAGACAAGTTGGATGCCAGAAGATCCAGTACTGCAGGGAGACTTAAGCCTCTCGCCAACACAAATGACACGCGACTATGTGCGTACCGTAGCGGCTTTTGGCCCCCTAGTCGAAGTACGTTCCGGTCAGAATACACAGGATTTACCTATTTTCGTACGTATTGTCGATAAGGACTCTGTATGGGGTTGGAATAACGGTTTAATAACGCTCATAACAACATTATTGCAAATGAATTTGAACGGATATCCGTTCGTGCTGCCCGACATGATTGGCGGCAATGGATATGACGGCCCACCAACTAAAGAACTGTTTCTGCGTTGGCTGCAAGCAAATGTTTTCATGCCGAGCTTGCAATTTTCATACGTACCATGGAACTTCGATGATGAGGCTACTGAGATCAGTAAAAAATTTGTAAAAATGCACGAAGATTTCGCGCCTGAAATTATTAAACGTTTCAAACTAGCAACGGAAACCGGTGAACCCGTAAATCTGCCTCTCTGGTGGGCCGATCCAAGCGATAAAGTTGCTCAAAGCATATATGATCGTAAGTTGTATTTAATACTACTCTGATTTAAGAAAAAAAAAAACAAGCAACTTTTTTTCAGAATTTCTTCTTGGCGACGACATCATTTCTGCACCTGTTGTTCAAGAAGGTGCTATCACACGCGACATTTACTTGCCTAAAGGACAATGGAAAGACGGCAATACCAAAGAAGTACACAATGGTCCTAAATGGTTAATGGCATACAGTGCGCCTTTAGACATTCTACCGCATTTTTTGCGCGTACAGGATTAAAGTGTAGGCAGCAATTATTCTTAATATTATATAAAAAAAAAAAATTATTTCTAAATAAACTAAAGCGTAAATTTAAACTTTGATATTTATAAAACTATATTAAAATATTGGCATTATTCAAAATTTCTTAATTAATATTTACAATGTTTTTTTTTGTTTATGCAAAAATTAAATCATAACTACACCGTATATACACAAATTACAAAAGATTGCTTAGGTAAATCACAGATAAATTTTGTTCAGTAATACGATATAAATTAGTCAACTTGCAGATCGTCAAGTGACACAGTCTCCAAGGAATCATAAAGTATATCTTTAATATACTTCAATTCGTTACGATCACTATGCAAAGCTTCTTGTTCCTCTTCTAGAATCTCTTCCAAACATAGACTAAATAATAAAAATGTGCTTAAAAGTGTGTCTTAATGTGTGAAAATCTCTTTCTTAAAGTGCTTACTCAACTTCTACACCTTTCTTTTCTTCCAATGTTGCCTCTTTCTGTTTCAGCAAAGTCATTTGCAACACATGCAGTTCTCGTGCCGACTTCGACCACTGTGCTTTATAATAATCTTTGGCTTTCTCAATGTCTGCAAAACGTTCCGTCTGTTTTTGCTGTAAATATTCATTTGCAATTATTGATCAGTTTTTTAAGTAAATAACCATATTTGTGATATATTACTAAATCTGCAAGCATTCCTTGCAGTTGTTCTGCAGAGAAATGAGTTTTCTCCATAGCCGTCAATTGGTTTTCCAATTGATCAATTCGCTTCTTCATTTCCAGCTTTTCAGACTCAGACTCTAAACCAATCACGTCGGCTGCTTGACACTTTTGCTGTGCTTGTTCCACTTCACGTTCTGCACTTTCTGTGGCACGCAGCTGCATTTCGTGCTTGAGTCGTTGCATCTCATCGTCTAATTGCTGAAACTTCTCCGCATAACTTCTTTCAATGTCCTGTTTCACTGTCTGTACGATGCTAATGGTCTCCTGATGCTTTAATGCATTTGAATTTATTTCTGCATGAGCCTGTTCTAATTCTGCATTCAATCTCTCACATTCGGAAAGTTTTGCTTCTAGTCTAGCTTGTAGTATCGACCGTTGCTGCTCCCATTCTTTATTAAGTTCGCCTAAATATTCGACTTCCTTTTGTTCCAAACCTTTAACAAAGTGTTCCATTTGCTGTGCTTTCCATTCCTCTAATTCCCTAATAATTCTCATTGTCATTTCCTCAGGATCGGTCTCTAACGGATCGGTATTAACGCCAATAGATCGATTTTGGGGTTTAATTGGCATGTAACTTGCCCTTGAAATTTCAATATTGGAAATGCTTTCCAGAGATTGTACCTGTTCATTGTCGGAGTAATTAGATAATATTGGTCTACTTAGCCGACGTGCCAAAGGATCAGTGCTTCTGCATAAATCTTCCGACGATTTGGCAAATAGTTCAGAATTTTCCCCCAGAACACGTCCAATTATAAAAGCGTCTGTTTGCATTTTCATATAATTCCGTTCGTACGTTTCGAAATTGGCAAAATTGCGACTACTTATTTGTCCCGGGTCATAAGGAGCGCGCTTTTGTTGCAAAGTATTAGGAAAATCCAAGCTTCGATAGCACTCTGTAATGTCAGCTGCTCCCTTTTCATCGATTTTATACGAAGCGTAAGCTTCAGTCAGTGGCCCATGCTCTAGGTTTAATTTTTTTGAAAAGTTTGTCACAAGTTGCATGCTAAAAATATATTCCACTGAAGGCTTCGGCATTCTAGGACTTAAAATTTTATTTATACGGTCGAAATGAAAGGTACCATATTTTGTAAAAGTCTTGCTCGTGTTGAAATAGTTATCTTCTGGCAATAACTTGGAAAAATCCAACCGAAAGTTTCCTAAAATATCAATATAAAATACCATGTATATGTATGAGTATCATATGCTTGCGTATACGCATGTTTTATTAGACAATCTCTAAAATGCAACATGTCTATATACTTACCCACAACCGTGTTATTGACGAAAATGCTTATTGGTATAAAAAATATCCGTTGAAAGTATAATCGTAAGCTCTTCAGTGACGACTTAAATGTCAGCGAAACTTTTTCATTGATAGCATAGCAATCCGACTGATTTACTATCATTTCCAGCTGCGAAGTGCTCCCTAAAAATTCATAGTGAAAAACAAAAGCGCTAGTTTGACGGTGGAAGTTCTTCTCCATTTCCAGCACTTTCAATAGATTCTTTACTTGTTTAAATGTTAAAGTCACATTGAAAATGTCACAATCCACATCTGGATTGTTGCCCACTTGGATGAGCCCTACTTGTTCCAGAAGCTGAACATATACATTACTTTGTGACTGTAACATTAGTGATGTTTCATACGATTTCGGAGAAATTCCTTCATTAAGCAAACCTTTTCTCTGCGGAAAACCCCTTTAATATCAAATTACAGTATTACTCATTTTTTATAATCACTACCTTCCCCAAAAACACTTCAAATTGGCCATTATCAATAAGATTCTTTTTTACGATCACTAAAAGCAAAGAAATCTCCGGTTTATTTTGCCGCCATTCCGAACTTAGTACATTAAGTTTATGCCAATGTAGTTTCAACTAAAAAAAAAACAAACAAATATAATACCAGTATTTATATATTAGTATAAACTGTACCTGCACGTTCTTCAATGCCGCTATTACTGGAACCCCTCTGATTGGTAAAAGCAATGATCCAATTCCTCGACGAGGAGATGTATCCGTTTTACCACTTTTAATAAAGATTTCCAGTTTAACTGGCCGATTGTCTGTTTTCATTCTATTAAAAATTAACGAAGTTAGATCACAATTAAATAAATTTATTAATACCACTTTCGAACCGTTTAATATCACTGAGCTCACACTCCCAAATACAATTGCTGTTAAAGATGGTCACAGTTTCTGTAGAGTGACCCTCTATTTCAAATTTCACACCATTTAAAGAGGCAGTAAGTATAACCTTATCCTTGTGTCGTTCTGTGAAATCTCCTACACCATCAGGACGATGAAGGCCAATTCCTGGTAACAATAAGAATTTAACAAAAGCTATGCAATTGAGCACAGGAACGCTCACCTTCTACAAGATGTAAAAATATGCAAAATGTATTATCGGCGGATTCGGAAGCATCGCTCTCCGAGGCGGAGTAAGCATTGTTGCTCATATTACACGTGCGCGTAATATGTAATCCTTTTTTCGATCTATATTTTGAAAAAAATATAAGAAATCTTAATTGAAATATACGTATGAATCGAATAAGTATAACGATATTTTTAAATTTTTCCGAAAGGAGAGTGGGAAAACAATGCTTCTTCTAAATTTTTTTAGTTCACAATTATGTGTTTATCATTCAAGTGTTGGAAAATACACCAATAATTCATTGAATAAAAAATTTTCGCATAACCATTTTTTTGTCAAGTTATTTATTGCCTCCTATATAAGACATCTATTTTTTATTGAAAATGAAAGTTCCCGATTCTTTAAAATGTCATGATGGATATAAAATGTTAAATGATGAGATAGCAAGTAGCAGATATTTGTTATTTAATTGCAGGTGTAGACTTTTGGATTAATTATTGAGCGAAGTTAGGTAAAAACAAGCAAATCTCTTTTATTTTTTAATTTAAAGATGTAAAACTAAAACCATTGAACCTTTTGCAAAGTTATTAAATAAAAACCTCTTATATTTTTATTACATCAATATATTTTAATTTGTTATATAATGATAAATATATAATTTGTTTTGAATAGAATAAAGAAAAAAATATTGCAACTACAATTGTATCTATTCCCAGCAGCTTTCGTAACGTTCATGAAAAACTTTTTTACAAAAGTATTAAGCTATTACCCTGCTCATCCAATTGCAATACGCTGCTCGGTTGTTTCTTTACATCAGAAACGTATTTAATTTCCTCTTCTTCAAAATGTCCGCGCAATGTGCGATGATTTTTTAATGCAGTTCCTTGAATAAAACCTTCATTGCAAATATTGCACACATATGGACGTTCTCCAGTATGGCGACGTACATGCAAAGCAAGATCATTAGATTGTGTAAAGCTTTTCTCGCAAAATGAACACTTGTACGGCCTTTCGCCAGAATGTATACGCATGTGGGTATGCAACTTATAGGAGCGTGAAAACGACTTGTCACAAACTGTGCAACGATGGGGTTTTTCACCCGTATGTGTACGCCGATGGCATGCCAAATCAGATGAGCGTGGAAATGCTTTATCACAAAATTCACACTGAAATGGTTTCTCGCCTGTGTGGCGTCGCATGTGAACAATCAAGTTAGATGAGGAGCTCACAGCACGCCCACAAAATGCACAAAGAAACTTCTTTTCTTTAGGTTGCTTTTTTTCATCGTTGGATATATTGACACCGCCAAGATTCATACTGCTGCTGGGGACAACACCGTCTACCGGATGCATTTTTTTCATATGTGCAATCAGGCGATCTTTGCGATTATAACGTCTATCACATTTATCGCAATGGAATTCTTGAAGCGGGACAGGCTCACTGCGGGAGGTTGCCACAACAGCTTCTGCAACTTCAACAGATTTTTGTCTTTCTTCTGGATGAACCAGCTTAATGTGCACGTCCAAATTCTCAGGCCACATAAATTTATATGAACAGTGCGTGCATTGGTGCAATTTTTCACTATTATTACATTGTGTGCGCATGTGGTGTTCCATAATATCCTGAAAAATTTAAAAATATTGGAAACTAGGTTTCAAAAATTATTCATCACACTTACACTTGTGACGGTTCTAAATACACACTTATCACATTTAAGTGTTATATGCTCGTGCTTATGCACTGACAACTGATGCTGACTCATTTCATATCGTCTTTTACAAACTAATCCGCACATTTGACATTTATATGTTTTAGCATTATCGTCCTCATCTGTCTCTGAATCGTCAATGTCCAACTCGTAGCCCAACTCATTCATTATTGAATAATTGTGCTGTGAATGGTAATTATGGTGCGACGATGGCACTGCTGACGTCTCTTGCCGCAGATGAGTGCGTAGTGCAGATAATTTTTGAAATTTTATGTTACAAACACGACAATAAATCTGTTTTATGCCATTCGGCCCTTTACAAGCAGTAATGTGAGAAGCGGCAGCACTCAACTGATGTGATGTTATGCCATGCCTCTTGATGTGCAAGTATAAATTACTTCTTCGGTAAAATTTACGTGGACACCATAAACATGGAAATACAGTAGCATCGACTCGATGTGTCATCATGTGGCGCGTGAGATCCTTCTGCATCTGAAAACTTCTGGAGCACTCCTCGCAATCATATGAACTAGGTGCAAAACACTAAAATACATATTTTTTAATGCAATGACAATATTCACATCAATACCACTTTTATCACCTTCTTAACCTCTTCGCTGTCAGGGTGCATTGTGCGTAAATGCATTTTCAGATTCTCCTTCCACATAAATCGTTGAGGACATTTGCGACACACGTAACGTTTCAGTAAATTCTTGCACTGGTGTCGATAATGCGACTGCAGCAGCTTCTCGCACAAGAAACGCGCCTGACAATGTTGACATACATGGGGAGCGTCATCCCAATTATGATCGCTCGCTTGATGAGCAAAAAGTTTGTACTTACGCGTGAACGTGATGGTACACAAATCGCAACTATATATTGAACGCCTTGGATGCCGAATATTTTGCCCCATAGCAAAATACAATACTTCATCAGGTTCGGACTCTGAATCAGTGTCGTCGGTGTCGGAGCCGCTAATGCTTATCTCATGGCCCAATTCATTGGTGATTGAATAAAATCGATCCATCTGGCCAGCTGTAATATCAGCCATCATGCGCGCCATTAGTAGATCCCTCGACATAGGCGCTTCATCTGGATAAAAAAGTAAAGAAATTTCTGAATTCGATGTTACATGTTGTGACAATGACATATTTGTCCGATGTTCTAAGATATGTGTTCGCAAATCTGCAATTTTTGTATGCTTGGATAAGCATATTTTGCATTGAACACATTTGCAGCCGTTAGGCCGGCAGAGATACGGATCGACAGCATTTACTTTGCGAATAAGCTCACGCTTGCTGGCAGCCGCAGTTGTCGTAGCCATGCTCCCTCCGGAACCATGAACTTTTAAGTGAGTCTGCAAGTGATCCTTTCGATAGAATTTTCTTTCACAATACAGACATTCAAACTTCTCATCATCGGGCATGTGTATCCGTTTGTGTCGCGTCAGATCCTTTGGCCAAATAAACACTTTATTACATTGATCACATTGTAGTTTATTAGCAAGTTGTCGACTTATTTGTTGCTCTGGATCAATGTGTTGCCGTTGCATATGCTGTTGTAAGTTTGCCTCCCACACAAATCGTGCTGAACATCGTTGACAATCGAATCTCTTATATATATTACCACAATCGCGTTTATAGTGTTGTTCTAATAAGGCCAAGCAAACGAAACGTTTCTCACATCGACAACAAGCATGAGGGAAGGAGTCTTCCCCATCAGCATGTGCACTATGTTGATGTTGGAGGATACGTGTTCTCCTGAAGAAAACTTCACCACACAAATCACACGTATAGGGTATTGATAATGGATTTCCGTTTTGCTTTTTATCCGATTCAAAATCACTCTCTGAATCATACAAATCCAACTCATTGCCACTCTCATCAACAGCCGAATAGTAGTTTGTTAAATTTTGTCCAGCAAAATCTATTATAATGCTACGTTCGACCTCTCCTTCTTTTCCTTGACAACCTTGCGGCCAATGAATCTTAAAGTATTGACCTTCTGTATATCTGATGCCAGTCCACCCATCCGAATGACATGATAAATGAACGCGAAGCTCAGCAAGAGTCTTCTGTTTCTCTCCACACAAGCAACATTGGATGCGTCGTTTAATTTGTTCGTGATCCTGTCGCATATGTTGACGCAAATTTTCTGCTTTCAAAAAGGGTTGGCTGCAGATGGGGCACACATGAGACTGACTTTTTAAGTTATGTGTCTCTTGATGTCGTTTCAAGTCTGTGGCATAACGAAAAGTTTTATCACAAAAATTACACCGCAATAAATTTCTTTTCCGCTGTTCTGGACGCTTCGGTACATAAACATTTAGCCGATTAGAGCATTTATGGCCCTGAAGATTCTGTACCCAAACAAATTTCCCCGGACATTTGAGACATTGATATTTTCGATCCTTATTTCTGCATTGTGTACGTGAATGTTTCTCAAATATTGTTGTGTTGACAAACTCCAACTTGCAAACGTTGCATTTGTGGGGAAATTTGTCTTGGGAGTGCTCTGACTTTGAATGTTGAAATAGCTGATATTTTCGTCCCAACTTTACGTGACATAATTCACATTCGTACTTCTCACCAACTGAATCATTTTCAGAATCAGAATCACTCAAAGCCATTTCATAGCCATACGCATTAACAATTGCGTAATACTTCGCAAACAGTTTATGCCTTATGTCTTTGCAAATGTTTTCCTTAATTTCTATTATGTCACCATTAAAATTGGGGAATAACTCTTTAATCACGTCACTTTCAGCGTCTAAATGTAACGTATGGACCTCATTATGTGTTTGCATATGTTGACGTAGAGTTTTAATGTTTGGTATAACCTCAGTGCAAAGTTTGCACTCTACAGAAAGAAATCGCTGCTCAGTATAAAGATGTTCAGCAAAATTCCACTGTATTGGTCTAGGGCGACGAACGCTTTTCTCACGTTTTGCATGAATTTTTAAGTGTTCAGCAAACTTATCTTTTCGCTGAAAGCGATGATGGCATTTGATGCATTCGAATGGAAAAATGCCGAAATGACTTTTTATGTGACGTTCTACATCTTTTTTCCAAGCAAAATCTTTATTACATCTGTTACAATGATACCGAGAATCGTCATTGCAATAGGTGAATTCCGGTTTTTTGGTAGATGACCGCCTACTTCTTTGTTGTTTTGTTAGACTGTCACCAAAGTAAAAAAAAAAAAAATTAAATTTATGAATATATTTCTGTAGTATATGCATATTTATATTTACAGTTTATCTTGATCACTGTCATCATCACTAGTTTCACTATCATTTATATCGGGTTGTAAATTTGAATCTAATACCATTTGTTCAATTTCTGGGCAAGCAAAAATAATACGATAAATTAAATTTAGCTAATAGATATCTCTAGCACTATTACCGGAATCTCTTTTGGAATGAACTTTCCTTTTTTTTGAATTTCTTTGCTCTCGTTTGGAATGTACTTCCTTATGTTTATCAAGTTTATCCTTTCTCTGGAAGAGACGGCTGCATTCAGTGCATTTGTATGGATAGATGTTGGAATGTAACAGCAAATGCCGTTTCGCGTCTTTCTTCCATGCAAAATCTTTGGTACATTTATTACAATGATACCGACCATCATCCTCACGAAATGTACATTCGAAGGTCTGACTGGATAACTGCCCAAGCCGACGTCGCTTCAATAATGGGGTGTCTGAATTATCATCACTGAAATAAATGCATTAATAGCGTTATTGTATATCAAAAAGATGTATATATTAGATCTAAAATGCTACCTCAAGTTATTATCCAGATTAATCAGATTATCTATTCCACCATTATCGTCTTTTTCTTTGTACCAACTAGTTTCCACTGTGGTTATGGGATCTGTGTTTACGCCACCTTCTACTTCAATTTTATATTGTTTACATATATAAAAATTTACAAAAAAATAAATGTTTTACCTGTACTAATGCTATCGGAATCATTTTCTCCTGCATTTACATCCGCGACCACTTCGTCTTTTACAAACTGTACTATTTCATCCACAGTTTTCACGATTTCACATTCATTTTTACCGATGTTAACGAATTCTTCATTGCCTACATCTCCTTGCTCGCTTTTTTCATCTCCTTGCTCGAATGTGACTTCCTTTTTAATTTCTGTTTGTCGAATAGGTATATCAATGGGCGATTCCAATAAACAGTCATTCTGCTTATCTATTAGTTCCTTAGTAGTATAAGTTTTAACATTTTCGATGTACAAAGTAGCTTGTAATTTTTTATTTGCTGCTTGCGCTTGAAGTACAAATGAATACGTATTTTTAAGCTTACGTGAACACTCTCCACAAATATCCTGTGGTAAACGTTTAGCAACTTCAGTGTTATTCTAGATAAGAATAATAGTTTTTTACTGTAATTTTAAATTACTTAATTCTAAAGTAGATACATTAATTTTAGCTATGTCCCATAGAAAATCTGCTACAGTTTTTTTAGGGTGACGATCGTAATCCAACAGTTCTTCAAGAGAATAGAAACTGCCAACATTATCCTCACAACAAGTTCGACATTGATAAGAAACCATTATTTACATATTCTTAACAAAAAAACACTTGAAATCAGAAATACTTTAATAAAAGAGGTCCCTGTATAATTGCACAATAGGAGAAAGATAAGTAAGCAGTAAAACTTACTGTAAAACATAAATAATGCTCGTTCTATGGATAACCGATAACTATCGTTCAAATAATCGAAGTTTATAAAAATGCCGATACTTTTTTGCACAACGTAAATATATTACAGTTAAACAATTGATTATATAACATGAATGATAGAACAAAATCGTTACAATATCAAAAAATTCTCGCTTGTTACACATGTTCTTATGGACACAGCTATAGCTCTGTTATATCATTTATAATAACAAATGATAATTTAAAACAAAAATATTTACCTATTTTCTTAATTCTTGCATAAAATATTTCACTTTGAACAAAATATTAAAATTTCATTGAAGTGAAAGGTATTAGTATATAAACAGCGAAATTGTGCACATACAAAACGAACAGCTGTATTCGTTTATGTACATGCCGGCCATTGTTATGTCGCTGCCTTCTTACAAATGTTCATCTGGAAGGATTCACGACGCCATTTTCACTTCACTGTCGTGTTGCCATGTCCTGTCGCTTTCTATGCGTTCATAAACACTTCATACTGGTAATTTCAGAAACGGTAACTAAAACAAATTACTTTCACTTAAAGGAAATTTTTATCAAATTTTATTTCTTCACCAAAAGTACAATATACTACAAATCATACTTACTTAATACTTACTAAAATCTTTAATCAGGTTGTTGGGTAATTATACGGCGATTGAATCGATAGTGACAGGTAGGTAACCAAAGACGATTATTGGCTATATCGACCAAAAATGTCATCTGATCGATATATATTGGTTCTTACTATAGGATGACATTAGAACTCGAAATTTGGCGGCTATCATTAAATTAGGAATTAAAATGCTCAACTTTAATTTAATTGCTGCTATTAGTGAAAATTTCGGTATTGGTGTGAAAGGTGAATTACCATGGCGTCTAAGGTATTGCTGAATATATGTATATACAATATCACAATAATGACTAACATTTGTATATAAAACAGGTCAGAACTCAAATATTTTTCATCTACTACAAGACGACGTTTAGATCGAAAAAAACAGAATGTTGTCATAATGGGACGAAAAACTTATTTTGCCATACCTGAAGATAAGCGCCCTCTATCTGATCGGCTTAATGTAGTATTAAGTACAACGTTTAAGACCACAGACCTACCAGAAAATGTGTTGCTTTATCCTAACCTGGAAACGGCAATGGAACATTTAGAACAATCTGATTTAAGTCAACAAATAGAAACTGTATGGCTTATTGGGGGTGGTGGAGTGTATAAGGAGGCCATAGTTTCACCACGTTGTAACAGAATATATTTAACAAAGATCCTTCGACAATATGAGTGTGATACTTTTTTCCCCGAGATTCCAGCGGATTTTCAAGAAGTGGAATTGGATCAAGAAATACCAAGGGGAATACAAGAAGAAGGTGGTGTACAATATGAATATAAAATATTGGAGAGGAGAAACGAAAAAAAAAATAAATGATATTTATTTTATGTTTATTTAGCCTGATGTACATCTGTATGGGTAATTGTATCACCTTCAATGCCCCTAGCAACCAACATTAATTCATACAATTGTATCACTTGGTCGTCTTTAAGCATTTCCACTGTGCTTGTGTCCAATTGGTCTCCTATCGTACCTTTGGCTTTGCCTTTCAGACCTAATTGTGAAGTAATTGTTACGGCATACTTCTGTGAAACGAAAAGTCTATATGTATCATTTAAAAACTTAAACAAATGTATGTTATTACCGCCCATTCTGTTATAAATAGTTGAGCCTCCATAGGTGAGCAAGTAATATGACGGCGAAATTCATCGCGGGCATATTTATCACCCAATTCCCGTAGTTCGTCTGGTAAACCTGCATTTAACAACAATATGTAAAATAAGTAATATAACTTTACGGCATTAATAAGTTTTACCTCTATGTAAACGTAAAATCGTTTTATATAGAATACGCACCTTTTGTGCGTGTGTCAGTTGATTAACTATTATTTTAGACATTTATTAGTAGTTATGAGATAGTTGTGTTATGATTTAATTCTGTAATGCTATTTAAATTTGACAAACAGCTGTTTTAAATAAGAAATATCTTAAAATCTTTTTAAGTGGCAATGCTTTATTATTATGTGTTCGCATCGATGATATAATTTATATCACATTGCTGCAATTATTCTTTTTCAATATTTTCGTTTAAGAGATCACAGTAAACAACTTTCATAATTTATATATGATAAACACTATAAATATTATATTTTGAACTGAAACGAACAACATAAAACCGCTGCTCAAAGAAAAGCGATTCTCTAATATGCATAGACTTGTTTATTAAAACTATAAAAATTGCACTTTCGTCGTTGAACATACTCATACAAAGCTACATCGAGCTTTTTTCTCAAATAAAACTTCTAAAAATCACGTAATTTATTATTATTACAATTAACAGAAGCGGAACTTTTTTCCTTTGCAGGAGCTCCTCTTTGTCTCTTTCCAATTATCGGAAATATCGAGTTTCCAGTACCTGTAACCAAATTGCCGCGTCTGAACACCATCTACTTGTCCAAAGTGTTTGTAAATGGAAGTTCCAGCAAGTGTTGCCTCAAACTTTGAATTTTCCATTCAGTAAATTTCAATTTTTTTATTTAGTTTATAGGTTTGTTTGTATAATTTCTATAGAACAAGCATCACTTAAATTTCTTTATTGTTAAGGTATGTATTCGGAGCCAAACATATTATCCATTAATCTTTTCGCTACCAGCATAATTGTAATTGTTTCCATTTCCAGGAAAACGCAACACTGTTCAGAACATGCTAGAATATTTGTCATCGATAAATTATAAATGTGTTTGGAAGTAGCGTGCTACCGCCATTCCTTGAAAAAGTGTGTGTCTAGTCGGACGCGTATAACACGAGAGAAAATTGTAGTTAGAAGTGAAGTAACAAATTGCGATTAAATAATTTCAGTGCATTTTTAATAAAAAACATACAATAAAGGTAAGAGTTTAAATTAGCATAATTACTTCTCATTTGAATAATAATACTGAAAAGGAGAGAATATATGATGATTTTGCATATTTCAAAGCACTTTAATTTTGTGTATAATACACGTGGTTATTCGGTTATTCCGATTGAATTGAAGTTTAGGGGTCCAGATTAGCATGATACAAAGTGAATACGTAGTTGGAATAGTGCAAAGTAAAATATTTGATTTTGAGACTTTTTTTTCTTCTAATTTTATTAATGTGTTAAGCTCAATTTAATCTTCAAATATGTATATATAATATATATATTTCGACATTGGGTATGAACTTTGGAGTGTGACTATCGATTGCTTTCATTTGCTTTTATTAAGGTTTGAAAAATAAGAGTTGCTCACGGAAGGCAACGATGATTTAAATACATATATTTATACTTGGTATTTTTTCATATATATGTATTTTATATTATTATTTTCGCGTGGTTTGCGATTTTATGGCTTCATATCGAAAATAGCGCACGTTCAAAGTAAGCAACCTCTTTCCACTGGAAATTTCCGTAACGATTTTTGTGGAGGTGACGTTCATGTTAGCACTTGTACACGATACTTCTATCTATACAAGTATTAGTTAAAGGTGACTCATAGTAATTCTTTGAACACACTTCTGAATGATGCGATGTAAAAATGCTGATGCCTGGTATGCTTATTTTCACATCCTCTTGATTAGGCTTACAAAGGAAAAAGTTAAAACCTATGCTGAACATTCTAGTTATAAATAAATTGATATTGTTTATACTTGGTTTAAACTTGCTCTTCTGTGGGCGATTGTTAGCACATTTAGATGTAAAACATAGAATTAAAAAATTTTAGGCATAAGCATATTTGCCATTTCCAGTGGCGGTGGCTTTTATCATACTTATATAATTTTTGCGTATGATTTATTTTTATTACTTTACACTGATACGCCATTTTTGTTTCCGAAAAATATATCTAACTTGCCCTAGAAGTTTCTTAACACCAGGCGTGACCATACTTATATACAGTGGCTCGAAGCACTTTGTAGGCCTTGTGCTTTGGATCATTGTCATGATAGAAATAACTGTCATCACTGAGATCCAATTTTTCTTGACTTTTTTTGGTACATTTTCTCTTAAAATGTTAAGATAGTTATTCTGATTCAATATTCCTTCAATAAAAATCAAAGACCCTGGTCCAGAAGCCGAAAATAAACCCCAAACCATTACCGATCCGCCACCATATTTAACAGTTGGTCTCAGATTGCGCAGTTGCAGCTCCTCATTTGGTTTCCGCCAAACATATGGTTTTCCACCGGAGCCAAAAACATTAAATTTACTTTCGTCAGTAAACTTAAAAAATTTCCCGAACGAAAAATCATTATTTTCATGTTCTTTTGCAAATTTTAATCGGATGGTCTTCGTTTGCTGATCAACGGCTTTTGTCGGGCCTTTCTACCATTTAGATCAACTTAATGATGTAGATTTCTAATAGTAGATGCACTAGATTTCTTCCCCAACTCATTTTCAGCTACAACGGCTAACTTTGGAGCGTTAAGGAAAGGATTATCTTTAACCTTTCGTAACAGGTATCGATTATCTGCATCGGTACAAATCTTGTTGCGCGCAGCTTTAAGCTTGTTTTCCACTTGTTTGTTGGTTTTGAAGAGCTTAATTATATCGTGGACAGTAGAACGACTTCTGCCAATAGTTTCAGCAAGTTCACGCACGGATTTTCCATCGTTGGAACGCTTTATAACCAACTTTCTGAATTCAATACTGGTTTGGCTTCTTTGCCTAGACATTTTCAAATCAGAAATCGTAATTCCAACTATATACATATATTAAAAAAAAATATATATATGGGGGAAATTCCCGTTAGTCTGCCAGACACTAATTGAAGTGAAATAAATACAGTGGACCAATAAAATTTACATACACCTAGTTTTATTAAATTACAACAMATTTTTTGGTTTTAAAATTAATGTTTATTGTCGTTTTTTTGTATCTATTTCAAAATATGTATATTTAGCATATATATTGGCTTATCAAAATTTTTATTTTTACACAAATGAAAAAAATACAGGTACAAAAAATTAAAATGAGCTTAATTCGTATCAATAAAGTTAACGTACATTATTTAAAC
>NW_017537212.1:1055966-1083242 GCF_001853355.1 Bactrocera latifrons | reverse complement strand
AAACAAATTAGGCTGTACTGTGTGTATGTAAACTTTCTTGATGCGTTTTTTGGGGTTTTTCTCTTTCGCAGCGACAATGCCAAGCATAGGGGTAAATTTAACGGGATTAAGATAATGCATCACAATGCACGAATGTTTATTTATCTATTTAGCAAAAAAAATCAGTCGAATGAGACTAGAAAATGTATGTGCGAAAATGTTTTAGTTAAGAATAAAGGGTGTATGTAAACTTCATTGGTCCACTGTAAGTAATTGAAAAAATATTTTACCTTTTTTTCTAACTGCTTTGGTTCAAATATTTTTAGCAAAGAATATTTTTCTCTACGGTGTCCGACTTTGGCTTGGAGCCACTGTACATATGTACATGGCGTGAGTCTACTTACCGTGCGTTTCTGAACTGTGATATAGTCTCAAGTCTCTAAATTTGAGATTTTAAATTAGAGACAATTTTTGAGACTTGAGACGATTTTGCTATTCTGTAAGTGACAGTCACAAAATCTATTACATTTAATAATTCAGAGATGTTTTTAAACTTGAATGAAAATAAATATGTCGGTAACAAATATTATACTTTCTATAACATAGTCAAAAAACATAATTATCAATAAATATGTTGAGTTTGTGTCCTAATATTTACGAAATTTATGTTAAACTGATTTATTTTTAACCTTTTCGGGTTTGAGTTGCCTACAAAATATAAAAAACGACAATCGATTAATATGTATGATGTGATTCTATTCAGTATATTCAAAATGGCAGACAAGAGTTCTTTTTGGGTTTGTGACCTGCTCACTGACCAGGTCTCAAATTTGAGGCAATATTTTGTGACTAACGCTCAAGACTGTTTAGTGAATAGTAACTGGTCACATATTGAGATTTTACCTCAAAATGTCTCAATTGGAGACTGGTTATAGAATCCCGCTATTAGTCTTCGAATTTTTATACTTTTATTAGTTATGTGAGGTTTCATGACTGATTGTCGTTGTAAGCGTGTTTTTTTATCGGTTGGAAATGCTCCTTTATTTTTAATATCCAAAATATATACTGTTTTTAGCACAAAAAAAATTTAGTTTAATATTTTTTTTATACATATATTAAATTTTTTTTGTTTATAAATGACTTGTCTTAAAATTTTTAATTTATATAGTTTCACAATTAATTATTTCGCGTTTTCATAGCTTTGTAATAAAAACTATTAAGGGATGTTACGTGTATGTAATATGTACACTTTTAAAATTAATTTTCAGTATTTTATGTGTAAACAGTTAAGAGATGAAGTGCGTTTGTGCAAAGAACTGATGATATATTTACCTTTTTCATTTTAGATGTCTAAAGCTCCTGCTGTTGGTATTGATTTGGGTACTACCTACTCTTGCGTGGGTGTATTCCAACATGGCAAGGTTGAAATTATAGCCAATGACCAGGGTAATCGCACCACCCCATCATATGTTGCCTTCACCGAGACAGAGCGTCTGATTGGTGATGCTGCCAAGAATCAGGTTGCCATGAACCCCACAAACACCATTTTCGATGCCAAACGTTTGATCGGTCGTAAATTCGATGATGCTAACGTGCAATCAGATATGAAACATTGGCCTTTCGAAGTGGTCAATGTTGACGGCAAACCAAAGATCAGTGTCTCCTACAAGGATGAGAAAAAGACTTTCTTCCCTGAAGAAATCTCATCTATGGTGTTGACTAAAATGAAGGAAACCGCTGAGGCTTATTTGGGCAAGACAGTTACCAATGCTGTTATCACCGTGCCTGCTTACTTCAACGATTCTCAACGTCAAGCCACCAAAGATGCCGGTACCATTGCTGGTTTGAACGTATTGCGTATTATTAACGAGCCAACTGCGGCTGCTATTGCCTACGGTTTGGACAAAAAGGCTGTTGGTGAACGCAATGTGTTGATTTTCGATTTGGGTGGTGGCACTTTCGATGTGTCCATTCTCTCAATCGATGATGGTATCTTTGAAGTTAAGTCAACCGCCGGTGACACACACTTGGGTGGTGAAGATTTCGATAATCGTCTCGTCACCCATTTCGTTCAGGAATTCAAGCGCAAGCATAAGAAGGATCTTACCACCAATAAGCGAGCTCTACGCCGTCTACGTACCGCATGCGAACGTGCAAAGCGAACATTATCTTCTTCTACTCAGGCCAGTATTGAAATTGACTCTTTGTTCGAAGGTGTCGATTTCTATACCTCCATCACTCGCGCCCGTTTCGAGGAATTAAACGCCGACTTGTTCCGTAGCACCATGGACCCCGTAGAGAAGGCTTTGCGTGACGCCAAATTGGACAAGTCTGCTATTCACGATATTGTATTGGTTGGTGGTTCGACCCGTATTCCCAAAGTGCAGCGTTTGTTGCAAGATTTGTTCAATGGCAAAGAGTTGAACAAGTCGATCAACCCCGATGAGGCTGTTGCTTACGGTGCTGCGGTACAAGCTGCTATCTTGCATGGTGACAAGTCACAAGAAGTGCAAGATCTGTTGCTTCTCGATGTTACTCCCCTATCGTTGGGTATTGAAACAGCTGGCGGTGTGATGAGCGTGTTGATCAAGCGTAACACAACCATTCCAACGAAACAGACTCAAACATTCACCACTTACTCTGACAACCAACCTGGTGTGTTGATTCAAGTTTATGAAGGCGAACGTGCCATGACAAAGGACAACAATTTGCTTGGCAAATTTGAACTTTCTGGAATTCCACCAGCACCACGCGGTGTCCCACAAATTGAAGTGACCTTTGATATTGACGCCAACGGTATCTTGAATGTAACTGCTCTGGAACGTTCCACTAACAAGGAAAACAAGATAACAATCACCAACGACAAGGGTCGTTTGTCGAAGGAAGACATTGAGCGTATGGTGAACGAAGCTGAAAAATACCGTTCCGAAGATGAGAAGCAAAAGGAAACAATTGCTGCCAAGAACTCGTTGGAATCTTACTGCTTCAACATGAAGGCCACTTTAGATGAAGAGAACATGAAAACTAAGATCTCCGAATCGGATCGCACTACTATTTTGGATAAGTGCAACGAAACCATCAAGTGGTTAGATGCCAACCAGTTGGCTGAGAAAGAGGAATATGAACACCGGCAAAAGGAATTGGAATCTGTATGCAATCCGATCATCACCAAGTTATACCAGGGAGCCGGTGGTGCTCCTGGGGGAATGCCCGGTGGCATGCCTGGTGGTTTCCCAGGAGCTGGTGGTGCTCCTGGTGCTGGTGGCGCTGGTGCAGGTGCTGGACCAACCATCGAGGAAGTTGACTAAACAATTAGTCGAAACAATATTATGCAAACACAAAAATATATGAGCAACAATTCTAAATAAAGCGAATGTTTCAATATATATGTAAAGATTGTATTATTTATCCACAGAAACGTATTTTAATCATAAATGTTTTCCAAAAGGTTACGTAATTGACGTAATTGGTTGGGTTTTTTGATTTTCAAGCTTTACGAAGGCGGTACAGTCGTAATTCCGTCTTTACTGCAGTGGGTAACCGAAAGGGCCCGCTCACTAAACACCTATCGCGAAAGTAATCTGATAACTCTTCTTTCCCCCAATATTGAAGTCACTTCAGGCCTTGCTACTTCCGACCTTCACTCACCAAGTGAGTAGCGGATCACCGGCATGGCTTCTACAAAGTGAACAGCACCACCTCAGCTCTTAGAGTCATAGTTCATAGTCTCAACCAGAAGCCACCCTGTGAGAACGATCTTCGTGGCGTTGGACTCAATCCACATTTCTTACAGGGTTGAAGATGTGGACTATGAACTACATGAGAGGCGGGCACTGTATCCGCACTGTTTCGAGATGAAAATTCTAAATTAAGAAGCATTATAGGGGGCTACCGCAAGGTGGTGTCCTCTGCCCGCTGATGATTGCACGATAACGAAGTCGGGCAATTAATTAGGTGACATGTGTTCAAAGTACGCGGCTATCTCCCCGACCTTTCTCGCTTCTTCGCTGCAGAGAGCCTAACACTATCCCTCACTAAATCGAAAGCGGCCATATTCACAAACTGGAAAAATAAGTACAGAGTTTACCTTAATATTGCAGTCGATTACGTTAAAATTCCTACTGTTAATAAACCCAAGATTTTAGACATGACAGCCTATGCTCTTTCACTCCTCACACGACTGCGATTTTTGCCAAAGTACAGTCGGAATAAAGTCGCCAGCTAGTAGCATGGGGGGAAAGACAAACGTTGTTGGCAATATATAAGGCAATCGGCCGGTCGGTACTTAACTACGCCGCACCAATAAAAGACTTGTCAGAACAGTGTATTCCGGACTATAACGGAATGCCTCCTCATGTCTCCGATCGAACACCTACACAGTAAGACTTAAGGAACTCTTCTCTAAACAGTTTCTGCTAGAGTGTTTTCGTAGTGCTTCGTAGTCCCCTTCTTGAAGCGGGACCGGCTCCTAAGAACATCAAGAGACATTTTTTAACTAAGTTTACGCGGGCCTACCATTGGAAAAACAATAATAATTTTATAAATATCTTCTTTATTGCACGAAATTCCTTAAATACATTTAGGGTGTGCTCTATTTAATCAATCCATGCAAAATTGATATCCTTGTCAATTTGTTTCGTTGAAATCACTGGTAATTCTTTAATGTTCGGATTGTAAAACGCGGGAGTAATTTGAGTATGCACATTACGATCCGGGTCTTTCTTGATATATACCGTTTTTAATTTGTTACTAAAAGTATTGCCAACCGTTTGCGCCTTACGATCGGGCGATGTATGAATCTGTTTGAGTATATTGTGCTCCTCTGTGGCAAATTGCTCTTGCACATGCTTGGGTAAATGTGGTCCCATTTGTTCAAGATATCGCTGCCATTCTAATAATTTATCTTCGGCAGCGCGTAGCTGTTCAATGCTCTTCTCATGACCTGGATTTAGACCAATTGGCTGAATTCCGGCGACTTCTTTGAGGTTCACCTTAATCGGTGCTAATGCGGAAATGGCACGAGACAAACCGATTTGTGAGTGGCGAATTCGGTGTTCCATTAAATCAGCGCCGAGCAACTCTTCATTTGGATCCATGCGTAATGGTATAAATTTGTTGATAATATACAGTAGTAGAAACGTTGAACATATGCCCCAGCAGGCAAGGCATAGTGCCGACAAAGTCTGTATGCCAACCAAGTACCAACCGCCACCTTTAAACAGTCCTGAACGTCCCTTCGTTGTCTCTAACGGTACAGGATTGTCAGCGAAAAGTCCAACCGCGATAACACCCCAAATGCCACAAACTCCGTGAACAGAGCTTGCACCTACTGGGTCGTCGACTCCTAACCGGTCGAACAACGGCATTGCGACAACGCAAAGTAAGGCACCCAACATCCCAATGACTAGTGCCTCCCAAGCACGATATAGAAAACACCCAGCCGTAATTGAGACCAGTGACCCGAGTACACCGTTAATAAGGTCAATAATGTCCATACGACCATCATGACGCCAAAGCGAGTATCTTTGATAAAATGATAATTTTGTTAAATAAATTAATCACAAAATACTACAATTCACAACTTACGCGCAACTTATGATACCACCACCAAATGAACCCATCATAGTCATGACAGCAGCACGTGCAGCGTATTGCCATTTGGCACCACTTACACCATATGTACTGCCGGAATTAAAAGCTAGCCATCCCCACCAGAGCACAAATAGACCCATGCATGCGTTCACAGGATTACCAAGTGGCAGAGGATCGTAGCCGTCTGCGTAGCGACCCAAACGTGGACCCAACATAGCAGCAGATGCAAATGCGGCTGCACCTCCTAATAGCAGAAGAAATTCTGTCAGTATAGGTGACTTTCAATAAACATCCTCCAGCATTCAATTGAAAAAATATTAGATTGAAAACGACTCGATGTGTATTATATCAAAAGTGGATGTAATACAGTTTTTCCACGTCGAAGGTTAGACACTGTCAGCCGAGAGGTTACCATTACTATACATAAAAAGAAAACTTTTATATTCTCCAGCATTGGAGATCATAATACCCCATATGGTAGTCTCGGTTAGGTTCACTACCATTGATCTCTTGTTAGCTTTAGATGCTTCAATAACAATATAATATATAGTAGTGTACAGGGGTTAATCATACTTACCAATTAAATGTACGGGTCCACTTCCCGCTATATCAACAGCTCCAAGATTATTGAGGAAGCCATGTTCACCCCACACCCAACCGGCGGGTATACAGTAGACAGCAGTATTTAATAACGAAAATATACAGTACGCTTTGAAATTGCATCTAAAGTTGAATAAAAGCGCATACACTTATTATTAGGCAAGTTAGAGGTCAAGCACAACCAAACAAATATTTTATATGAACGCACGGTATACTTTATAAGATTGATTGGAATTCAAAAGGGGGTTATACGGGAAATATCCATCCTCATTCTAACATATATTATGCGAGGATGTGTTTGATTCAAATTACACTATACTCAAGGAAACGTCACTATTCAATAAGATTTCATTAAGGTTCTCCCTTCTACAAGTTTGTCCGGAAAGGAATATGACTGAGTCAATTTAAAAAAAGTTATTGAACCAATCGTTACAATTCTTTAAAAACTTTAAAAAAGGGTCAATGCATTGCTGCCAAGGCGATTTCCAAGCATTGAAGGCGTCACGGAAGACATTCTCCGGAATAGATTTGAGAGCCGAGATGCATGCTGCTTGAATCCCTTCCGTCGTTTCAAATTGCTTGCCTTTCACCAGCCTTTACCGGCAAGGAAATAAAAAAAGTCCGGCGAGGCCACATCTGGGCTTTAGAGCGGCTGCGGAGGCATTGGGATCGGCTTCGATGTTTTTGCCTGAGTAACCTTTCGTTTGAGGACTTCCAGGTAAATCTTGGCGTTGATGGTTTGTCTAGGAGGAACAAATTCATGGTGGACGATGCCTTTGGATTAGCTCATTTATCAGCGACCTCTTCCCGGCCCTCCAAAAAGGCCTGGTGCCATTGAAACACACCACTTCTTGCTAAAGGGTTGTAAGCCTGCTTGAACATATCAAACGTCTCTCTCGCAGATTTACGGAGTTTCACTTTGCTCTAACGAACGCTGACCAACTGACCAGCCGCTCATTCGTTAGATAGGAACGGCCTCTACCGAGTCCAGTCAAAGCGCGCTCGCTGCGAAGTACAGTTCCGGCAGAGAAAATTCAGTCCTATTATTTTCCGGACAAACACTGTATACTGCATAAAGTTCACCGCAAGGATACAGGTAATTTGGTTTAAGAGAGATTGATACAACAATACAATCATTTTAAAAATAAAAACCTTAGCGATATCTTGACCCTCACCAGAGCACGGAAATAATTACAATGGGTATAGTAGGGATCGGTATATTCGTTATTAAGAGCATAATTTTAGATTCTTCAACTGAGCCTAGAGGAAGATATTGTCCGATTTTGTTTTGCTTTTGTGAATATAACCAACCAAACTTCAATTTTTTCCGGCATGGTATGACCCATATTCTTGCTTTTATGTAAAAATACTACATATTTGGAATATTATGAGTTACTTAATAATTCTATAAGGAAATATATTTATAGTATACATATATGTACGATGTGCTATACGAAACGTAAAAATTAAATTTGATTATTTCAAGGTACCTTTCTGCCATGGCGCCACTTACAATCGTTGTTGCTGTCGTAGCAAAGGACAACTGAAATAAAAATGCAGCAAAAATTTGCCCCATTAAGGGATCACCCACAGGTGGATCCAGTAGAAAATCTCCAACGGCTATGAATGGATTCGAAAGTGGTCCACGGCCGTAACTCATGCCATAACCGAAGAGCCAGTAGGTAAAGCCGCCAAGTACAATATCAATGACGTTCTTCATCATGATGTTGACCTCATTTTTAATCGACACACAACCCGACTCAAGCATGCCAAACCCTATGAGAGATATGAAAAAAATTTAAAAAATATATAATCCTAGTAGATTCGGCCACGCGTTGCTGTGACTATAGCATACATTAAATATGAATTACGAATAGCGTCGAAAACGGACGGAAAACAAAAATTTTTTAATTTCGAAGACGTGCCTATGCTAACAAATATAAGTATTTCATATTTATGAATTGCTCAGACTGGTAATATAATTGAGATATAAACTATGTATATTGAATAGTATATTAAATTGATTAAACTAAGCCAGAGTGTTTTAATTTTTACCAAATTGCTTCAGTAGCTTAGGAGTTTATCCCGGACCAACGTGACACCTAATTTATATTTATAGGTGTACATATGTATATCCTTTTAGATTTTATAAATATATTCTTCAATAGTATTAGGCCTTATTCGATTCACAAGTTCTTTGTTCGTTATATTTGAGTTTTGCTCTCTTGTAAATAATATGCAGGAGGAATTAAAAATAAAGTTTTTAAGTTGAATTCACCTCAAAAGAGTCTGTGCATATCTTATTTGTGATGTAACATCCTTCTCATCTAAAGTCATAAGAGTCAAACTTGCCATAACTTGCTGAATTCCAGCGGAACTTCCGAAAAATAGTTGGGAGTTTTTGGGATGACTAAAAGGAAACTGCCTCGAACTGTTAAGTTTAACGTTTTTTACGGTACATTTTGTCAATAAATTGAATCTTAACGTTTTAAGATTTCTAGTTAGCGGATCTATGAAAAAAGTTTTACCGAAATCTGGAAACTTGCTTCGAAGAACACACTTTTATCTAAATCTTAGCTTCAAACTTACCAGTTTGCATTGTGAAAATGATGAACGACGACGTCAACACCCAATTGGTATCCTCCACGCTAAGGTCGTATAATCCTGGTATGACATAACTACTGTTGCGTATAATGCCCTTTAACGCAGTGGCTTGGGATGCTGAGACATTTGTCACTTTTGAAGTCATTGTGCCTCTGCGTTTAGGTAAATTTTCATGCTTGAATGCAAAAGGATACTTCTCAGATTTTTTTGGGAATGTCGAAACTCCGCCAACTGAGAATAATGCATGTGTTTTAAGTACTTTACTGACTGTGACTGACAGGTGTTTCGCAACTTTTCTGTTTGCGGTATATTTTAAGTCGCTTCGTGTTCGTGGCTCCTTGTAAATAATGGCTAGCAAATCGTTTTTTTAACTTCACTAACAATAACAACCATTACTAGTTACACCTATGCGGACAACAACAATTATGCATTCACATTTGAATTAACTGCACCAAATTATCGTGGTTGTGCTTATTTGAAAACACAAACCTTTGCACATATGTATGTATGTACATAAGGACGTGTGTTGCGTGATTCGGCCTGAGCGCTACACCCGGTTTTAACAGTGTTTGGCCCCCAGTAAGTATCGGGAAACGTACTAATGCATTTCTGACGTGAATAAGTGTCTGCAATTTATACTTAAAACTACCTCAAATATCAATAATAAATAACTGAAAAATCTCCATTCCTATGAAGTTAAAATAAGCGATATCGTTTTACTTTATCACCGTCTTTGTTTTCTATAGATAGAATAATATAATTATAACAAACTAAATATACTAACCGGTACATACATATGTCTCTACATACATATATAAATATACTATTTTTCATATACATATAATAAGTTTAGCTTAGCTAGCTTAGCGTACTCAACTTAACATAAAAGCCCTCCCAATTAAGCTTGAATTGTCAACAAGTTTGCATGCTAACACCGTTATCGATAAAAGCGCAGGCTTATAAAAAGAGTGTAAGTTAATCTGAAAATCACGTTATTATATAAGTTAAAAGAAAAAATAAATATATTTTATTGTTCTTTCTGAATTAATTCGATTCAGTGTAATATTTTTATGTTTATTGTATTGAATTTTGCTGTCCAATTTCAGCCCACTTCCACTTTGAAGGTATTCTTATTCATTCATCAACATCCGACTTGAGTACATTAAAAGTAACCTACGAATATTTGCATGTATTTATAAATAATTGAATCGGTAAGAGTGTACCTGAAAACTTTTACCGCGTAGATAATATAATATTTATCTATTTGGAAGGAACGATTAAATTAAATTACCCAAAGATTAACTTCGTTCCGTTTGCCCCTAATCGTTCTGGTTTGGCGACTCGACCACCCGTGACGCCAAATTGTTGTTGCATACGGCGAATCGAATTTAACAAATCATTAACGGTTGTATACATGCTGCTGTTCATGCAATTCTATGAATGAGTACAAGTATGTATGAATGAGAAGTCTATCCGAGAAAAACGTTAACTGATTTCTCTTATTTGTCATTAAATAGTAAATTTTCCAGAGTACATACACATAAATATATGCGCATACATATATATGTAAATGTATGTATATATGTACATACATTACAGAGAAATTCCACATAACCGAACACCGACCGTTGCAGTGTTTTTTTTTGTCAAAAATGTGTGTTTAAAAAGTATTATTAGAGTCAGAAGATGCAGCTCAGAACTACATATATTTCTACTGAACTAATAAGTGCGAACCAATGTCAGACTGGAGTGGATGAATGAAAATTAGCCCACTTAGCTTTCTTCTTAAAAAAACTTGCCCAAGACAGCAAAAATTAATAAGAATTTAAAAAAGCGGGAACTATAAATTGTACACAATTTTCTTGACAGATTTGAATACGAAATATCCGTCTGGTTATTGGAACGTACTTATGTATGTCCGATTATGGGAATTGCTTTTGTATAAAATAATAATGAAAACTTTGTGTCCATGAAATTTGTCCAGCTATGAGGAGTGGCCGACTATGGGACTGCCCGTAATGAGAAATTTCACTGTAACTTATTTCGAATTATGTTGAAACTTTCACCGGATATACATATGTATATAAAATTATTTAAATTAAAGCACAATTTTCCACTGTCCTCTAAACTGTTCATGGTGCATTTGCTTAGTTTTGCAATTGTTTTATCCAATCAGAACGTTTGAATATTGTTGCCATATTTTTATGCTTTTATCAGTAATTTTTCTGGGTTTCTTCACAAATCAATAAATTTTCGTTATATTATAAAAAATTAATAGTAATTCTCAAATGGTTGGACTCTAATTTTCTGGAAGGACTTGTTTTAATTACAATATCTATCAATTAAAAAATATTCTTGTTATTTCTTAACCACTTACGCGTGGCAACGCTTGTATATTGTCGCTGTATTCTGAGTGCAGTTGGTGAAAGGAAATATTCGGGGCGAGTGTGATAAAAAATAGGACAAGAAAAATATTTTTGTGCTTTAACTTAAAATTTAAGAACACTGATTAATTGATAATAGATCTAAAATATTTAAAAATTCAAGTAAATTGTGTAAGGTGTGAGATAATGTTTGCTTTTACTGTGCTTGTATTTAATTTCATTCAAGGTAATAATGAAAATGGTATACCACATCAACTAAATAAGTTCATATTCTACATCTGCAAAAAAATTAATATGAAAAGCCTAATAGAAATTTATATATATATTATATGTATATGTTTCTTAAATATATTTATTAAAAAAATAAGTAAATCTATGTATAGGGCCAATCGCTTTCAAATAGTTTTAATTGTGTCAATTGCATTTCATCGCATAATATTCAGCTGTTCAAGTTTTCTCAATACGTTGCAATCAACACCAACAAACGAACGAATGGTCCATGGCCAACGTCAACGGAGTCCCAAATTTATGGGACACCCTTTTCTCAGTCGACGCGCAGTGCCGAGCTGTTCTCATCCTTTTTTCCAATTGTGCTTTGTGTTCATCTTCGCCTATGTGTTCGCTTCTTTGGTGCTCAGCTTCGTCTTGTTTAGCTCCCAATTCTTGAGCCTGTCGTGTGCTTTCGTTTGTGCCTATTCATTTATACACGAAGTGCATCAGGAGCAAAAACGAATGGGTGCTCAAAGTGAAACTGCCAATTGCAGGTGGTTAGTCTACAAAGCAATGCATACAACGATTGCATCTATTCGTGAAAATTGACTTTTGGGCGTTTGTTGGAGTGCATTAGTAACTTCCGCCGAAAATAAGCTTCAATGTATATTCAATGCAATTACATATATTTCTGAAAGTGCATACTGTCGTAAGTGCAGTGAAGTAAAGTAAATGACGTATGTTGTTGTGATAATATTCTGGTTTCATGTATTGCTGTCTCCTTGTTTTCTTTTGGCTTCCTGTTTTGAATTTGTAAATAAGGGCACTAAACATACACATACTTACATGTCCTTCAGGATCTAACAAATAAGTATGTGCAAAGTGTATTCAGTGATGGAAGTTTTCAAATCAACTAAGAGCATAAAGAAAGCTATGGACATAAATAGATAATGGGAAAAAAGTGGCCGCAAAAAAATTGTTGCTAACTGCAATAGGTGGTTTTCAACTTCGTGTAGACGAAGAAGCTACCGACTGACTGTTAGTCATATTTGTCCAATGGACATTAAGCTACCACAAATTGCATCTATATTTATTTCGATTAGTCGCAAAAATGCCGTGTCAATGGTGGTATTGCAAATTCTTACTTCTTTGTGTCTGCTAGAAAATAATTTTTCTGTGAGTATTAAAAATAAAACTTTAATTTTGTTTATAGATATGTGTATGCAAATACGAAAACACATGTTGTTTTACATATCCTTGTTATTTTAGTTATATATATATTTTTTTTATTAATTATTTAAAATTATCGATTTTGTCTGGAACAAAACTATCTAACTTTTTGGATATGAGTACCTAGATTTGTACACATAATTTAATAGTTCTCAGGAACGATAATAATTATATTTTTTTTTATAAATAAAAGCAAAGAATTTGAATTCAATTATTACATATATCAGACATGCGTAATTATCAGTAAAAGTTAGCAGAACATACTCAGATGCACTAAAATCCAAAAAGTTCAATAGTTAGCCAAAATAAAACCAACTAATAATTAGTTTGATTGATTTTGTTTTGGACAAAGGCGATACATTTACACAGTATATAGTCTTTGTTTAACATTTATCCACCGGAATACATAGACATGTTTTACAATTCTTCTATTACGGTGTTGTTAAAATTTTTACGGAAATATACTACATTATACCTTCCTGTACATTTTAGTTAAAATTAACTAAGCAGCCACGGAATGTTATACAGAAATTCTAATAGTATACTGAAGCATATTCTGATATTTGGGATCTTCTATGATACTTTAGCTTCTTTTATTAATATTGAGTTTTCTTAAACGTAACTAACAGTTGTTGACCTCAAAATAAAATTTACTTGTGTATTTTAATCAAATTAGAATTTTTTAAGTTTTTTTTACAATATTATTAATATTTTATGTGAAATTGTTATTAGAAATATGTCTGTATAACATAATGTTATTGCCGTGATTATTTATATAATATTTAGCTGTAATAGTCTTACATTTTATCATTTGCATTTTGCCTATTACTCTTAATTAAAAACAACGGAAATCTTTAATAAAGCAATTATAAAAATTGTATCAGACTGTTAGTATACCATAGAGCGCACGCGGAATGGCCACACCCATTAATTAAAGAAAAATATTGATTGTAATTATTTCATTGATATGGGGAACTTTTCTTGAGGTGTAGTTTTATGTTTCGAGAATTGCCAACGTTATTCATATAGAAATAAGCAGCAGAAAAGCATCGTCAGTTATCACTTATGCGTTAATATCTTGAGTTTATTAATTTATCTTATTTATACTGCAGGTGTAATTTCAGCCAATGCAGCCATTCCCGGTGCCCATTGTCGTGATTACAATGGAAAAATGTACGAAACGGGGATGCATTTTATGCCGGGGCCAGATACATGTCGCCTCTGTGTGTGTGAAAACGGTCTACCGAAGGCCTGTAAAATGGTATTATGTGAAGCATTTAGCAAATGCAAATCTTTTCAAGTAGGCAATGGCAACAGTTGCTGCGAGGTGATCTGTCTTGATGATCAATTCACGGATGGTAGTACTGATTTCGGTATTTGACTGGTGGCTAGTGGCATTACTGCTACACTTTCTTTATCGTTGCTCTTCTTTTTGGTAAATCGTCTGAGACAGCGTAAGATACGTGCACGTGAAAGTCGACAGAATGTCGAGGATCAGCGCAGTATTGTTGGTAGTATAGGGTAAGTATATATACGATCAAACAAGCACACAAAACAATACTTTGATTCATCAGAAAATAAAATTAATTCAAAATTGTTATTGCTCGTTACAGTTATATTGCCGGTAATATGGGTTACATGGAAGGTAACATGAGCGGCATGGATTATTCCTATGGTGGTGGCGCTTCACACTATCCACTATGGAAGCCAGCGGGTGCTTACTTTCCACGTGGGGAGGCGCCACCTCCATACGAAGAGGCTGTCGCCATATCGCAAGCAGAAGCCCTAAGCGCACAGTGCACCGTTAGTGTGGCGACGACAGCGCACCGAGCTATGGGCCTTAATGCTACTGTTACACCGGTCGAATTAAGTGCTGAAATGCGTCGCAACATGCAACAGCAGCAACAACAAACTTTAGTGCAGCAACATGCGATACATATGCATCAACCAACTACATCACACAGTGGTAGTGGTGGAAACTGTACTACTTCGCTCGCCGGAATGCCTAACACGACGCAAGCATTGCATCATCATGTCGGTGCGTTGGCGTCTACGGCACAACCGCAACAGCAACATCATCAACAATCTCACAACCAAATAACGCAAAGCACCACCAATCTAATTAACATCAATATCAATAGCGGCGGCAATGTGACGACAATTGCTACGGGTGAAAATCATCAACCGCCATATAGGTAAGCGCTTACAGGAATTAAGGAACGGTTGTTATTGAAAAAATAATAAAATCTATGTACTTTAGATGGTTACACATAAAATTTTGGTAACATTATTTATTTTATTCATATATTTTAATTTTTTATTTTTATTTGGTTTATGTTTCTTCTATACAGTTCTCAGAACACGAGTACAACCGAGAAAACATTTTTAAAATAAGTAAAAACAAAAATTACTGGAAATATAAATGTTTTTGGACTCTAAATTATTTATGTATTTACGTATGTATTATTATGTCTAAAAACTTGTCATAAGTCATGTTTTCGTGCATTACATTCAAAAAATTCGGTACCTTTACAAAAAAAAAAAACTTTTTAAAACTTTGAAGGAAATTGCCAGATTGTGTGAATAGAACAAAATCTGAGCACATTAATATTATGAAGTTTAGTTGTTAGATTTCAAAATGGTTTTGTTTAACTTTTTCATTTTGAATGATTCAAACACGTTTATGTTACACATTTGAACGTATGAATTTATTAGTTAAAAGTATAAAACTTTCGTTTTTTAAATTAAGTATCGAAGTTAATTTCTATATGGATTATTACAAATTTCAGTGTGCAACACGAAAGTGGTGGCAATGTTTTACAGGAACCACTTAGTCATCAATCGTTACAACAGCAGCCACAATTAATGAATACAACTCACATAGGCAATAGTAGTGGGGGCCGTCTCCACCTGACTGCCGCACCGCCCAGCAATTCAATTTGTGTACAGACTCTCTCAAGTGGTGTGGGTGCTCATCAGCCCCTCAGTCAATCAACGCAAATGATGGGAATAAACAAATCTCTCCACCTGCAGCAACAGCAGCAACATCACCACCAACTTACTGGTGCTAACGTCGCTTGCCAAGCTTTACAGCAGACTATGTCATCCTCAATTGGTTCTACGTCGAACAGTAACGAGTGTAGCTATAAAAATTGTCATCTGAATATCAGCGCCAGTACTGCATTGACTTCGTCATCGACCGTGGGGTCGACTGTGGGCGGATCACAGCAGCGTCGCTCCCAACGTACACTGCCAGTTCAAGCCACTCATGTTACGCAAGATATGCTGCAACATTTTGTTACAATTGCTGATGTGGAAATTAGCGGTAACACCGTTGGGTATCACTCATTGCCGAATGGGAGCGGTGTCGGCGGGGGTGACCGTGAAATGGAGCTGCTCAGTGTTGCTACCGTACCCACGTCAACGCAATATACTGGGTCTCAAATGACGGGGGCAATTTCCACACCCAGTATGGATGTGTTGCCACTGATGAGCGGGGAAATCGCCACAATTTCTAATAATACCAGCGATTCAGTCACACAAACAGCAATAAGCGCAGTCTCTGGATCACATACACTGCCGACAAATGCGCATACACAAACATTGAAAAGTAACAACAGCACCAATAATAGTAGTAGTCAAAACAGCAAAACACCCTCATCCTCACGCCGTTATCATCGTACTATACCACGATACTTTGCTCTTACCGATCCGCTGAGTGACAAAGAAGCCTATGGCATAAATAAAAGCAAATCAGAAAATAGTTCACGTGGTGGAGCGAGCAGTACTGTGTCGGCTGTAACTTCTACCAAAAAACCCACCTGTCAGTGCCCAGTGCAGCACGTGCCCATGTCATATATGGCAGCCACGCAACTGAGCAATGTCGCACAATGTCCCAGTAACAGTGCTCTTCTTTCGGCCCTAAGTAGCAAATTGAACGCAGCTTGCCAATCAACAGCGACATCTCAAACATCGCTAGTTACATCACATGGCAGCAGCAGCAACGGGCGTTCCAACACTGTTACTACATTGTGTTATCCGCAACGAGTCAAATCCTCTAATAGTCTTCTACAATCGTCAACGAACGACGTCAACAGTTTCGGGGTGGGCAGCTCCTTGAAGCGCACAATGCATACCACTAGCACCAGCACTAATACGTCAACGCTCACCAATAATAACAATAGCAACATTAATGCTACATCCATTTGCAGTTATGATACGAAAATTGCTACAATTTCTAAGCAAGTCGGTGATAGCTCAGCTGCAGATCTAGGAACAACCATAAGTAGTCATCATCATCATGCAGCCCACCATTCCCACCATTCTCATCATGCGCACAGTGTTGTTGTGTTACCTTCACAGACCCACGACGAGAGTATGCCTATAGTTTTGGGGCGTGTACATAAACGATCCATTGGTGAACGGGAGCGCGACCGTGAACGAGCACGCAGTGCCAGTAGTGGGCGTGCCAGCAGCAATAGTAGCTCACACCAGTTGGAGAATAGCGCTGCTACAATTTACTTGAACGGAAAGGTGAGTGATAGATCAGGCGAATAAGTAATTCCTAATGAAAATTAATATATATATTTAATACGCAAAACTAATTGAAATTTGTATGGTTATGTATACCTATATCATAAGTGATAAGAGACACGTTTAAGTCTGTCCGTCACATATTCCTTAACATCATAATAGTTGGACCACTGTCACGCCCACAAAACGCGAATAATCGAAAACCAGTAAATTGGCATAACAAGCTTTATAGTTGGTTTTGACGGAGAATATCGGTCAGTGTATGGGATATACAATTGGAATTCAGCGAGGGTCCTTTCCTGATAGTAGTATGTCTGTGTGTGGAACACAGTGTACTAAATTGTACTAAAATCGGATCAGTAGTTTACCTGGACAAATATGACACCTATTTTATATATGTATATATAGAAAAAGATATATAATTATATTGCGTTTATAATATTATGTGTTAAAAGAATTAATTGACTTTTTTCTGTTCAATTTCATAAATTGAACTTCGATATCAATATTGATATCATTTTAAAGCAGGTAGTAATTTAAGATTCTTTGCCTAATATGTGTACAAATATTTGCCGACTGAAATCAATCCTGTGTATGCATATTACGCATGCTACATAAATGGGAATAAATTAGTATTTTTTATTATTTAATCTTATTAGGGCGACGCATACTTGAATTTTCCCCATCCACAAAATTTCAGCAATCGCAATTCACAACAGCAGCAGCAGAATTACCATCAACAACAACGAACCAACGAAACAAATCCTATATTACCACCGAAACTACACAAATCTCTAACGAATTTAAAATCTACAACCAACAACAATCATAGTATAACGACCACAGCAACAGAGATTTCATGTGCTGCTGTTACTATACCCAACCCCACCACCACTGCCACCACCTGTTCGAGTTACACAACCGTGCAAACGGTATACACTCTCAGCAAACCATCCACATCGGCCGCAGCACATGTGAGCCGCAAGGAGCACCAAACTATCCATGAACCAATAAATGGCAACGGCGGCACCAGCAGTTGCAGCAAGAACTCTCCGCTTTCGCTCACTCTGCCGCTTTCGCCGGGGTTAGCAAACAATTTTGGAGGTGTGAGTACAAGTACCAGTAGTGGTTGCGGAACTAGTTCTGGCAACAATACTGTAGGTTCACAAACGCATTCTTCTGAAAAGTCAAGTAAAATCAATTCAAGCACATTTTATCCACTGCAAAATAATCATGTGACATACACACTGCCAAAATATATAAGCGGCAAAGTATCGTTGAATAGCACCATAGCCAGTGTAGTTAGCAAGGTGCCTTCAGTGATCAGCATACCAGTTAGTGGCGGCGAAGTCGATTTATTTGAGAATAACAACAGCTGTGTATACGCCTTAAGTCACAGCAATTCAACAAATAGCAAACATGAACCCACAGCAATGTCCACGTCGAAGAGTAGCAGTTCAAACGGTCGTAGCACAACATTGCCAAAGATTTTGCGTGCCAAAAAACAGCAAGACGTTAATGCTACCAACAATTGTAATAGCAATATTGGCAGCAGCACCATAAAACATAGTACAGCTTCTGGAATCACAACAGCAGCTGCGTCGATATCGTCGGTATCCCAATGCAATATGCCCGTCTATCCCCAACAGTCCACTAGTTCACATGTCAAACCAACCGCAACGGCTAATGCAACAACGCAATTCAATTCCATCATATCTGATGGTGGTGTTCTGTCTTCTGCCAAACATTTACCAGTCTGTACCACTTCGAAGAATTGCCAAAATCCAAAGGAGCATTTTTTGCCAAACGACACTAGTTTGGATGATGATTACTTAAGCGAGTGCGAAAATTGTAAAATTGCGCAGAGTGCCAAATATTATTTAAATGCTGAAGAAGTGGGGGCAATACCACAAGAGACAATGACACTACAGCGCAAATCGATGGACGACAACAAAGAGGAGCAGGAGCAGTCGTATTATCGAATTTCGCACACGCTACCAACGAACCCCAAGAAGAATGCGTAAGTATATTCTAGACTACAATATATATCTTTGCAAATAAATTTTTATAAAAATTTATAGAGACTGCTTCAGAAAACCGAAGCATCGTGTAGACAGCGGCTGTTCGTTATAAATAAATATATTTTATATAATATATAGTATATGTCTTATAAGCTTTTATATAATCTATTTGTTTGTATGTTTTTTTCTTCGTTAATGATTCTAGTCCAGTCAAAAATAACAATCGTGAGCCATGGTTTTCTACAATCCCAGCTAGCTCGTCATCCGAAGAGGATGTCAATGAATGAGATTTAACACATTTTCTTTAAATAAAGAATTACCAAAACCCAAACGCACCAGAAAATACATATACGCACACACAAATACACGTATATAAGGAAAACGGCTTTTGGATTTGGCAAATCAAAAAGTTGGAAGTATGTAAACGACAGTACGAACATTAAATGTAATATCTGCACAGCGGGTAAATCTAAGTAAGTATTCAAATAATACACACATGTATAGAACACACAGTATCTTTGAAATGTATTGGAAGTAAAATTAAGATAACCTTGCAGTAGATACTTACACAATTACAAGTAAAGAAAAGTCAAAAGCTCTTGAAAATACTGGAATAAAAACTTTTTGAGTATTTCATAAAAGAAATAGATACAGGAAAGAATATATTGTTAAATCTTCTTTTTACTCTTCGCACGTTTCATCAGTATGTTGCAAAATAAGGCTAAATGAAAAAAACGTATGGCAAGCCTTTCGACATAACGTATATAATAAGTTAAAATGTTGTTATAGAAAACACAATATATAATTATACAATTAAGAGATACCAAAAATTTAATGCCGAAATTTAATGTATTCTTATGTATAGAAAAACGTTCATTAATTGTGCGCTTCAATTAACTAACAATTAAGACAGGAAAATAGTTTTCGTTGAGCAGATATTCATACAATAAGCTAAGTCAAATCTGCTTGTATTCAATATTTACATGTATAAAATAAAAAATTACAAAAAAAAAAAAAAATAATAAAATTAGCATATAATTATGTTCCGATACGATAGGAAAACATTTGGGGATGATCACATTGCTAGCGGTTCACATTCCAATGGGAACGAAATTCGCATAATTATTTATATATATATACTCGTAGATTTAAATGACGCAAGAAAACTTCTATTCCACTACCTACAGATTTTATTTTGTTCAATGAACAAGAGCGATTTTTGAATATTTTGCAAAAATTGTTTCTTAAATAATCGATAAATCATATATGTATGTATGCGATCAATGCTTAAAAATGGGAGCAGTATTTTGAATATCCTTTCTAAAGTAAAAATTGTATAATATGTCTTGATAAAGCCACAGGAAAATAGTGTATGTGAATGCCAAAAAAGTATAAATTAGCAAATGTATATTGCTTAAAGCATGCCATTTGGAAGCATTAATAATGTGATACTTCCGGCTGGCGCAATTATTTTAGATATTCTCAGCTGACACTTTACAGTGATGCCTTAACCTTGGGAGCATTTCGCTCTGATATTTTGGTGCGATGAATCCGAATATAATATTTTTGACACAGTCTTCATTAGAGAAAACATCAACAAATTAACAAAAACAGTAAATATATTTGAATTTGAAAGTGATTCCAAATATTCATTTGTTATTTATAGATTATAAACAAACTTTTCATGCTGTTATAACAATGTAAATATTACGTTTAAGAACTTTGCCCTGATTATTTCTCTTTCAACAATAATTTTTGTTCTTTGAATTGAATTACTTTTGTGAATGCCACATGCTGATCCATGTTTCCAATACCAGGGTCAACCTATTACTGATCCTTCTTCAAGACTGAATGCTGGTGGTCACTTTTTATTTAGTGTCCACGTGTCCTCCAAATATATGATTGTCTATTTGATCTAAAAATGAAACTCTTTATTTCTACACTCTGTTTACAATAACAAAATGTATGAATATCCTTGTTCAAGTGAAGAGAAAGAAACAAACTATCTTGACAGACTTCTTTCTTTAAGACACAGCTGATATTTTGCCATTATCTACATTATTAAAGTTCTATTACTATACAAGGCACCTTTTTTATGTAGCCCACGTAGTGTGAAATCTCGAAAAAAAAAATATTTTTTATAATTCTTCATCTGCCGACCAAATGCTGTTGTACTATTCAGAAATCTCCGTTCTCCATTGATCTAATGGTGATAGTTTTTCCGCAAAAATAAATGACAATTTGTTCAAAAACGGTACACAGATAGTCGTATTGTTCACTTCTGATGCAAACGTTATTTGTTCGAACAAATCTAGGTCTATAAGACTTATGTATTGCATTCTAAGTAAACTCTATTTTCTCTCCTCTTTTTTAACATTTGTAAATGTAAACATTTAATACTTACACATCTAACCTCTTGAACCCAGTTTCAATTACTTACCTGCCTTTCGGTAACGTGTCATTACTTTCATGCCCACAAAACCATTGCTCGTCTCTAATGTCAACAGAAATAGCCTGTAATTTTATTATTTCATAAAATGATTTGTTCCGTATGTTATCGAAATAAAGTCATATGATAATTAGAATTATCCTACATTTTATCCATAAACATGTCGAAGAGATGTGCGAATATATTCGTAAAAATATAGATTTTTACATGGATGTAAACAAAAATTGTCAATCCTATTAAAAATAATGAATTTACCATACTTTTATAGTTCAACTGATAACGACGACGTATCTAACTGCTGTAAATTTTCTTTCAAAGTCGGTCCTTTAATGTCTATTGTAATCAATTACATTTATATATTGTGCTTTGAAGGAAAAAAAACGCGTAAACTACATTACTTTAAAATACTCCTTGAATAGTCATTAAAACTGTATTGTACGGCTAAGATGTGTGATATGTGACTGATAGTCGGAACTTAGCACTGCATTTATCTGCATATACTCAGTGTTTAAGTCAATTAAAAGTTATCTTGAACTAAGTACATTATTTATCATTTAACATTTATACTAACATGTTTGTTCCATATACGGAATTTGGATGGAGCCTCCCTGTTAATTACCATGGACTGATGGGCGCAGTTTTCGCTTTTTCTTTGTATACAAGATTAAAAATGCTTGTTTATTTTTTTCTAATTCTTTCTTTGCAGTGGTGTTCTTTCTTTACATAAATATTTTTCTCCTATAGAAATAGGATGGTCAAAAGTGAAAATATCCGATTTAAACGACTAAGAAACTTTTTCGAAAAAGTTTGTGAGGGTATCGCTCACGTTACAAAGGTTGTTGATGTTACACTGAATGAGTCCATGTTTAATGACCGCCTTTGCTCCACATATTCATATGTAAGATTTGGGTATAAGTCAAATGACTATAGCTGCAATTCTACCTAAACCTATTAAATATAAAAAAATAATTAAGTGCCAATAAAATAATCCAAACAATGTTCCCACTTACAGAATGATTACAATAAAATGTTCAAACTTTTTCCACACCTTGCAATATATCGCAATTTGCATCAATAAAATATCCATCTGAAATGGTTACATATCGTTCTCGAACAAGAAAAAGACTTTTACTGAACTGTTTGCTTTGGACACGCTTGCAACAGTACCATATGAAACGCATCTTGTGAATAGATTATCACAGATCATCTCCATAATGGATTTTTTAGGCGCGAGTACTCACCCCTGAATCACCGTTGAAACCTTTGTTTACTTTTAGTTTAAAAAAGTTTATGTTTTTTGTTTAAATGGGTGATCGAAAGCGATTAATAATGAAAATCCTGTCCGTGGAACTCTAGCAACCGCACCAGAGCCGCAATAATATATTGTACTCCTCGGTGTATGGCAGCAGCCGTTCGAACTGAAGTGTTTCGATGGCAAGGTCTTCTGTTGACTGTCCCTTGCTCGGCAAAATTGTTTACAAGTCTCATTATGGTCCATCTGCTCGGAGGATTGCCGCCAAACGTGCGCCTATACTCTCTTTGAACCGAAATTACGGACTCCAGTGCGTGATAGCGGCCGACAATCCAAATTCTAGTTTCAGTGTCCCAGTTATCCATTTTTGTTAAATGTAAAAGTCAATCTGCAAAATAAAAAAAAAAATTAACCGGATTCATTAAATAGAAAAAAAGTTATTTAATTTTTTTTGGTGGCGGCTTTCATCAGCCTCCCTATATGCTAAAACAGCAATTTATTAGAATAGCTCAAGCTATCAAGCTAAAACTTGTTCTTGCCAAACTTCAATCCAATCGTTTCCTAGTTTTTGCGCTTTATTTAGTTACCGTTTTCTTAGGAAGAACGATAAAATCGTAGCTGATGAGTTGTAGGTTGGTTTTGCTTATCCTCTCTTGTTGATGCTCCATTTAAGTTTGTATCTTTGTTATTGCAGTGCCAGTTGGGTTATAGCTTCGCCACTGTTGCTGTTCTTGTCTTATTTTGCACAAATTAGACAAGGTGTTCTCCGCATTTTCCAAACAAACACAATGCAGTAGAAATCGAGTTATTACTAGGGCACATAAATATTAACATGACAAGTGTCTCAAATAAAGATACATAACCTAATTCGCGATTTCGATTTTTACTGGAGACCCATGGAAGTCATGTCTAAAAACCGATCTTCTGAATGCATAGCATGACAATACAAATATTTCCTGCCCTTCTCCAATAGCGAATGCGACTTCTATTTGAATCCAGTCGTCAGATTCAGAGCGCAAACTGATTTCGTTCTCTCCCTCCTTGCAGAAATAAAAATATACTTTAATTCGATATTTCGTTGCAATTCCAATATGGAAACCTTAAAAACGAGATTTCGTAATTTTTTATTTGAGGTATTGTCGATACTATTTATTCGGTAGCTCGAAAGTTAAAGAATATGATATTAGGTGGCTATTTCAAATATTAATAAAATACATTTTGCTTCGGGCAGCTACGGCATAATTAATATTTTGTTATTCTAACACAAGTTGTTTGTGCCGTAAGTAACGAATATTGTCAATATAAATGGATTGTCAGAACTTCATTGTTTTATAAAATATCTATCATTAAACTTTTTTTTTTGTTTTAAAGAACACATTGGAAGGAATTAATAGTGGGACGTAGCAGTGTCACTGCTGAAAAAACTTGAATTATTGCCTGGTATTCAACAGTACATACACATGTGGTCACTAAAATAGGTACCACCAATTCTAAAGCTAAATAAGCGATTTTTTTTAAACAATTAAGAGGTTTAATTTTTTTTTTTATAAATTATTAAATTTCATCCTACGGCAGATTTCCTCAAATATTTAAAATGGGGTTCATGGCAGGCGATTGGCTGGCCAATCCATGACGTTAATGTTGTCTTTACGAAACCAATCCTTTACTAGCTTTGATTAATCTTTTGGGTCGTTATCTTGCATAAGCCTTTCTGGCAATTTGTGAAAACCATGCCAATAGAAATGATTGTCTTTGAAGCAAACCAATCAGACAACTATGATTTTCTTTCGTATCTTTGAATCAAAATTTCTTGGCTGCCATTTGTTTTTGACTTGAAAGTATCATCTTCATCCGTGATAATCCACGTCGAGAGTTGTGAAAAATGATCGCACGAAAATGTTCACGAGTTAATTCCATTTTTTGGCCGAGATGACTTTTTTAATTCCCTGTAAATAAAACAATTCGCGATTAAATGACAAAACGTTCTGAGTGATGTTATGCTAAAAAATGTCAAACTTTCCAATGGTAATGTCAGATTGCACCTGGCAACACTTAGTGTTGCCTAGGCCAGAAATATATATAGCAGCCTCCGTAATGCTTATAGTTCTACAAACTTTTGTGGAGGTCTTCAACGTTCTTCATTTCTCACATCAAAATCATCATCTCTGAACTCGCTGATATTAATTAAGGGGATATTCTAGTCTAGAAGTGCTATTTAACGGCATTTTTTAAAGTCCAATAAAAAAAAAACTAAGAATATTTTTACTATCCAATTTTTTATCAGATATTTTAAGAATACAAAAAAAAAATAAAGAAAAAAAAAAAGAAGATTAATTGCGGCGTGGTGGCGTGGCGGGGGTTGAAAATAAGGGTGCGCCCTTCCTGGCACGATTCCAACACTTTGGGTGATCTGAAAAAAAATTTTTTTTTTAATCAGTACAAATGCCGCTATCCCTCTTGGCAAGAGTCACAATTAAATTGTCGGTAGTAGATGAGGTTATTTTTAATGCCAATACCTTCATCTTGTAATTTTTGGGGCTTCATGGCAATCACAACCAAAATTTTCGACCTTCCCAGTAATTTAACACTGTATTTGCATGTTTTGTTTTTTTGTTTTGCGTGTGAAGATTAGGAACAAGTGTTCGTTCCTCAGCTGTACAGTGTCGCGCACGTCCCATCCATTAAGACATTAATATTTATTTTTGTTAATTACACTATTTTCAACTTGACATTTTACGTTAGGTTCAGCATAATAATGAATTCGATCAATAAAATCTAGGTGCCTATTTTAGAGACCACATGTGTACATATGTACACAAAAGTAGGGGCGCAAAGAAGCAAACAATATATTCTTTAAGTGCTTATGGTAGCTTAAAATGTATTTGTTAATGTGGAAATCTCAAAATTATTTTCAAAAATAATGCAAACGAATAAATTTTCCTTAGAAGTATTTTAGTAAAGAATAGTTTTAGACACGTACTTCAAAGAACTGTATATGGTATTACTTATAAATTATGGTAAGGTAGTGATCGAAAGTATGTTTCAGCAACCAGTATTAAGCGGGAAAATAGTAAAACCAAATATAGAAAAAATGTGTGTATACAACTCGTAAAAATCGCAAATAAATGCATTGTTTTCAAATTTTAGAAAAAAGTCACAAATTATCGTTATATAAGTATATTTAAAATTGAATATATACATTAATTGCAATCAAGCAAATTAAGCAGTATAGCAGTATAGGAGTATAGGAATGTACCAAAGTCTTAAAATAAATATAAGCAAATGTTAAATTAGAAAGCCAAATTATGAAAATTGAAGCAAAACGAAAAAGTTTCGAGAAAAATATAAATCGAATTGGATTTAGATGTAAGAATGTAAAAGAACTACCATAACATGTAACATAAAATAATAAATAAATAAATCGAAAAAATCACTTTTCATTAACAGAGCGAAAGATTGGTAAGTCAATCAATATACAACCTCCAATTGCTAAGTAGTTGTTCGGTTACACTCGAATTAAGCCATTTTACTTGTTAAAACCACTCACGTGATCCCCACTTTTACGAACATATGCAAAAAATTATGCGGAAGGTTTTAAGGTTTAATAAACAAGGAGGACTACAAACTGTCCAGTTCCCTCAAAAAAAAATGATATCAAATACCAAGAAATCTCCACATGGAGGTGAATGTAAAATTGGAACATCTGCACCAAAGGTATTTGCTCAAAAATAACCCAGTAAATTAATGATATGAATATGAAGCGGTGTTAACACCATGTCCGCAAGGAACGATCAAATCAAAGCTTTGTACTCACTATAAACGAATAGCACAGTGCAGATGGAGATCAATAACCAACTGAAAGATAACTTAGTAGGTATGGCACAAATATGATAAGTGATAGGTCCAGGAATAGAATTTTCAGGCTTACATGACCACTGGCCGTTTGGAGAACACGCTCACTGGCTGAGAAGCTCTAGAACAAACCAGACAAGGAAAATCTCAGGCGTTTATTGAGATATAACATATCTATGTTTGACACATGTCTCTGTGTTTACCTCGATAAGTCCTTATTTTGTTTTTCTAAAAAAAAACCGATATAAATATACAGTGATGAACAAAAGTATTGGCACAGCAAGATATCTTGACTTTAGCACTGTTTTTTACCATTTATAAACTAAGTTTTGAACACCAAAAGAAAGTCCTTAGTTAGAATGAATAATTATCAATTATATTTTCTTTAATTCATTTAATTATCTCTCACATTTACTTGATAGTAATTATACTTACTGCTACTTCGGACTGAGTAGGCAATTGAGAAGCAAATTCCTCTCTCGACAAACAAAAACCAAACTCTATAAGTCACTCATAATACCCGTCCTGCTATATGGTGCAGAGGCTTGGACGATGACAACAACTGATGAG